>NC_056445.1:17339448-17351948 GCF_018296145.1 Oncorhynchus tshawytscha
AAGCTCATCAAGATCTGTAATCACACAACATCTGCAGCCATCTATCAGCAAGGGATTATGGGATACTGGAGGATTAATCTGCTGCTAATCTTACCTACACACAGAGAGCATCAATTCACTTGCCACTGTCACTCTCTCTCTCTCTCTCTCACACACACACACACACACACACACACACACACACACACACACACACACACACACACACACACACACACACACACACACGGTTAGTAACACACAAAAACACACACAGTCACTAACGTGCATGAGCACACACTGATATGTACGCACACACACACACACACACACACACACACGCATACACACACACACACACACACACACACACAGCATGATTATTACACAGGTGCACTTTGTACTGGGGACAATAAAAGGCCACTCTAAAATGTGCAGTTTTATTACACAACAATGCCACAGATGTCTCAAGTTTTGAGGGACTGTGCAATTGGCATGCTGACTGCAGGAATGTCCACCACAGCTGTTGCCAGATAATTTCAATTCAAAAGATGCATATCTGTATTCCCAGTCATGTGAAATCCATAGCTTAGGGCCTAATGAATGTATTTCAATTGACTGATTTCCTTATACTGTATGAACTGTAACTCAGTAAAATCTTTGAAATCTTTGAAAATGTTGCATGTTGCATTTATTTCAGTGTATATCAGTGTATAAGTCTCCCAACATACACAACAACCTATCGCGGACAGGTAATACAACAGTGGGGCTACAGCTTCATGAAATACTGCTATAATCAGAACACTAACTGGACAGATGAGTTTAGTTTGATTATAGTTGTACCTCTGTGTGTGGTCTATTGGTCGGGTTAGCTTTGAGTTCAGGTCTTTGAGTAGGTTGAAGGGTCATTTAGACTGCTGTGTGATCATGCAGGTCTCTCGGAACGAAGCAACATGGTCGGGCGAAGAGGCTAGTGCTTGCCTATGTGTGTTGCTTCCCACCGGGCAGCAGTTGCTTCCCACCGGGAAGCTGAGTCACATGTCGCCAGCGGTAGCTAAAGTAGCCAATTTGTTCCAAATAGTTTCTAGCCACGTCTATCAGGACGATTGACTGAACGGAATCCATACGTCTCTCCCCTCATCCCCAATGATGGGACCCCCATTCTAAGGCCTCTGAGTAATGGTTGCCCTTTCACTGCCTGACTCAATATTCCCAACATTGAATAGGAATGGAATTTGGAATGGGGAACATGACCACAGTGCAGAAACTCTTAGCTATGGAGAAGTCTGTTTGGTTCTTTATGATTTTGAAGTGTAGAAATAAATAACATAGACACACACACACAGAAACAGGATGGATGAATAAACAGAGGAGCATGTTGTAAACCCATATTTGGCCTCTGACTAAGAGACAGCGATCAGTCACACAGTCAGAGGCGGCCAAGCATGGTCAGATATGGTCAGAGGCGGTCAAGCATGGTTAGACAGTCACACAGAGAGATGGACAAACTACAGCAGACAGACATGAATCACAAACCACAAGCCCAGAGGAGGTAAACATACGGGACCAGTGGGAGATTCATAGTAACAGAAAAAAAGAGAGAGATGGAGTGAGAAAGGGAGCTGTGAGGAAGCGAGGGAAGGAGGGGGAAGATATGGACCCCTTCAGCAGGAACCCACTGAACCTCTCAGTGTGACAACCCTGGGACTGTCACACACACACCTCCTGTACTGCCCTGTCTGTAACCCCTCCAGTCATGAAAGTGAATATGAGTGAACAGAGGGTAGACTAATCAGAGAGAGAGAGAGAGAGAGAGAGAGAGAGAGAGAGGTGCAGATGAAGAGACAGACAGCTAGACAAGGATATGAACCATAGATCATTTGTAAGGTGATGCATAGCAGCCATTGCAGTATGCACCAAAGCGCTCACCACACATTAGCCTTCTTAGCATACCTTCCTTCCTCCCTCCCTCCTCTTCTGGACCTCCAACATCACCCTCCCGTGCCCGGCAGTGGTCAACAGGATGGGTGTCTCAAAAAACACCTCATTCTGCAATCAGGGGCAAACGGGCTGTTTTCAAAACACCACAGGGAAGAACCACACACTCCATCACGCATGCAGTCACTCTGTGTGTGTGTGTGTGTGTGTGTGTGTGTGTGTGTGTGTGTGTGTGTGTGTGTGTGTGTGTGTGTGTGTGTGTGTGTGTGTGTGTGTGTGTGTGTGTGTGTGTGTGTGTGTTAGTCCTGAACGTTTCCTCCAGCTGTGTTCCAGTAATACTGTGGTGGAAGCTTAGAGGATGGGGTTAGAGGTCACACTAGGGCTGACCCCATTTAGTCGACTGGTCGATTGTTTGGTCGATAGGCTGTTGGTCGACTGAGAATTTATTTTTCAGCCAGTTGCAAAAAAAACATTTTTTTTATGGCACATCTTGATTGACGCCTGTCTCAGTGGACTAATCCATTGCTGAGGCAACAGGGGTGGCTCACCAGTAGTACATTTACCATTAATTCCCCTCATTTCTAATCTACAATGTTTGTTTGGTTACCATCATTTCTGTTAATACATTCAATATGTTATTATCATCGCAGTATTTTACAGTTGTCTCTGTCAGAGTGGACACGTTGTTTAAAAAACGCACACAACCTCGGCTGCACTTCAGAGAAACAAGTTTAGGTTTATTTCATTCCATTTATGAGTTTTGTTAATTTAGTCATTGTGTTTCGTAAGGACGCACACCTGATGACTCATGGAAGTAGGCCAGGTAGCCTGCGCGCAAATGTAGGTTAATATGTCCTCATTTGGGGATCTGATAGTGTTTCAGATTGTCTTAACTCACCACCACTAATGAGCTGTGGAGCTTCTCAAAGCTATTTTTTTTTCTTCACCTCAAAACAGCAAAGAAACAAAGTCTGTTTGTACATCCATTTGAAAAATCTTTACAACTCTGTCCCTTTCGATAACCACTCCACCTGAAAGGGGGGGTGATGCTCTGATCCGGTGGAAACAGCATCAACTAGGCCTACCTGCACAAATAGCCTACTGCTGTGTCTGTCCAGATCTCACTGGCATGGGAAACTCTGAGGGTCCAGGATATTTTATACAAATGACAACATTGAAAGTTTGTTAGCACAAGCTTTGGGCTGGACCAAACAGTTGGTAGTTGATACAATGTTTCAAGTTGCAGACAGGCCATGTACAGCCAATGTGATCATTTTCATCAGGATATTTTCTAACTGCAGGCTGCAATGTTGTCATTTGTTGGCTTTATGTAGGCTATTTTTACATAGCTGGCAATGGCAATAGAAGTTACTTTAAGATTTGTATATTTTTAATTTAGATATCATTTTTATTAAGCACATGACAATGATTTTGAGAAAGGAAGACATAAGATAAATGAAACTTTTCCACGAAAATGTGCATGTGAACATCATAACATCAAACTGCCACGCCGATCGCTAGAAATAGTAAGATAAATCGTCACCCCCAAACAGTCAACTGACTTAGGTATTATGTCTTCCTAGTCAATGTCCCAGATCTGACTCTGTTAGCCAGCTAGAGAGGATTACAACACCTTTTAGGATAACGATAGGCAGCACGCACGCACGCACACACACACACACACACACACACACACACACACACACGCACGCACGCACGCACGCACGCACGCACGCGCACACGCACACACACACACACACACACACACACACACACACACACACACCATGACCTCTTTTACAGTTCAGTTGAATCGGACAGCAGCTGGGTAAGACAGTGAGAACATGTAACTCTTGGTGGGGAAAACTTAACCAATTGTTTTAGATGCATCCCAGCAAAGCCACTAAACAACATTGTAATATTTAGTAGGCCTGTGTTCTACAACAGTATATAGTATCCCCTCCTCATGGTTACAGACCCAACAACATTATATAGTATCCTCTCCTCATGGTTACAGACCCAACAACATTATATAGTATCCTCTCCTCATGGTTACAGACCTAACAACATTATATAGTATCCTCTCCTCATGGTTACAGACCTAACAACATTATATAGTATCCTCTCCTCATGGTTACAGACCCAACAACATTATATAGTATCCCCTCCTCATGGTTACAGACCCAACAACATTATATAGTATCCCCTCCTCATGGTTACAGACCCAACAACATTATATAGTATCCCCTCCTCATGGTTACAGACCCAACAACATTATATAGTATCCCCTCCTCATGGTTACAGACCCAACAACATTATATAGTATCCCCTCCTCATGGTTACAGACCCAACAACATTATATAGTATCCTCTCCTCATGGTTACAGACCCAACAACATTATATAGTATCCCCTCCTCATGGTTACAGACCCAACAACATTATATAGTATCTCCTCCTCATGGTTACAGACCCAACAACATTATATAGTATCCTCTCCTCATGGTTACAGACCCAACAACATTATATAGTATCTCCTCCTCATGGTTACAGACCCAACAACATTATAGTATCCTCTCCTCATGGTTACAGACCCAACAACATTATATAGTATCTCCTCCTCATGGTTACAGACCCAACAACATTATATAGTATCTCCTCCTCATGGTTACAGACCCAACAACATTATATAGTATCCTCTCCTCATGGTTACAGACCCAACAACATTATATAGTATCCTCTCCTCATGGTTACAGACCTAACAACATTATATAGTATCCTCTCCTCATGGTTACAGACCTAACAACATTATATAGTATCCTCTCCTCATGGTTACAGACCTAACAACATTATATAGTATCCTCTCCTCATGGTTACAGACCCAACAACATTATATAGTATCCCCTCCTCATGGTTACAGACCCAACAACATTATATAGTATCCTCTCCTCATGGTTACAGACCCAACAACATTATATAGTATCCCTTCCTCATGGTTACAGACCCAACAACATTATATAGTATCCCTTCCTCATGGTTACAGACCCAACAACATTATATAGTATCCCTCCTCATGGTTACAGACCCAACAACATTATATAGTATCCCTTCCTCATGGTTACAGACCCAACAACATTGTGTTGTATCTCCTCCTCATGGTTACAGACCCAACAACATTATAGTATCCCCTCCTCATGGTTACAGACCCAACAACATTATATAGTATCCTCCTCCTCATGGTTACAGAACCAACAACATTGTTTTGTATCCCCTCCTCATGGTTACAGACCCAACAACATTATATAGTATCACCTCCTCATGGTTACAGACCCAACAACATTATATAGTATCCTCCTCATGGTTACAGACCCAACAACATTATATAGTATCCTCTCCTCATGGTTACAGACCCAACAACATTATATAGTATCCCCTCCTCATGGTTACAGACCCAACAACATTATATAGTATCCTCTCCTCATGGTTACAGACCCAACAACATTATATAGTATCCCTTCCTCATGGTTACAGACCCAACAACATTATATAGTATCTCCTCCTCATGGTTACAGACCCAACAACATTATAGTATCCCTTCCTCATGGTTACAGACCCAACAACATTATATAGTATCCCCTCCTCATGGTTACAGACCTAACAACATTATATAGTATCCCTTCCTCATGGTTACAGACCCAACAACATTATATAGTATCCCCTCCTCATGGTTACAGACCCAACAACATTATATAGTATCCTCTCCTCATGGTTACAGACCCAACAACATTATATAGTATCCCTTCCTCATGGTTACAGACCCAACAACATTATATAGTATCCCCTCCTCATGGTTACAGACCCAACAACAGTATATAGTATCCCCTCGTCATGGTTACAGACCCAACAACATTATATAGTATCCTCTCCTCATGGTTACAGACCCAACAACATTATATAGTATCCCCTCCTCATGGTTACAGACCCAACAACATTATATAGTATCCCTTCCTCATGGTTACAGACCCAACAACATTATATAGTATCCCCTCCTCATGGTTACAGACCCAACAACAGTATATAGTATCCCCTCGTCATGGTTACAGACCCAACAACATTATATAGTATCCCCTCCTCATGGTTACAGACCCAACAACATTATATAGTATCCCCTCCTCATGGTTACAGACCCAACAACATTATATAGTATCCCCTCGTCATGGTTACAGACCCAACAACATTATATAGTATCCCCTCCTCATGGTTACAGACCCAACAACATTATATAGTATCCCCTCCTCATGGTTACAGACCCAACAACATTATATAGTATCCCCTCGTCATGGTTACAGACCCAACAACATTATATAGTATCCCCTCCTCATGGTTACAGACCCAACAACATTATATAGTATCCACTCCTCATGGTTACAGACCTAACAACATTATATATTATCCCCTCCTCATGGTTACAGACCCAACAACATTATATATTATCCCCTCCTCATGGTTACAGACCCAACAACATTATATATTATCTCCTCCTCATGGTTACAGACCCAACAACATTATATAGTATCCCCTCCTCATGGTTACAGACCCAACAACATTATATATTATCCCCTCCTCATGGTTACAGACCCAACAACATTATATATTATCCCCTCCTCATGGTTACAGACCCAACAACATTATATATTATCTCCTCCTCATGGTTACAGACCCAACAACATTATATATTATCACCTCCTCATGGTTACAGACCCAACAACATTATATATTATCACCTCCTCATGGTTACAGACACAACAACATTATATATTATCACCTCCTCATAGTTACAGACACAACAACATTATATATTATCACCTCCTCATGGTTACAGACACAACAACATTATATATTATCACCTCCTCATGGTTACAGACACAACAACATTATATAGTATCCCCTCCTCATGGTTACAGACCCAACAACATTATATATTATCTCCTCCTCATGGTTACAGACCCAACAACATTATATATTATCACCTCCTCATAGTTACAGACACAACAACATTATATATTATCTCCTCCTCATGGTTACAGACCCAACAACATTATATATTATCACCTCCTCATGGTTACAGACACAACAACATTATATAGTATCACCTCCTCATGGTTACAGACACAACAACATTATATATTATCACCTCCTCATGGTTACAGACACAACAACATTATATAGTATCACCTCCTCATGGTTACAGACACAACAACATTATATAGTATCCCTTCCTCATGGTTACAGACACAACAACATTATATAGTATCCCCTCCTCATGGTTACAGACCCAACAACATTATATAGTATCCCCTCCTCATGGTTACAGACCCAACAACATTATATAGTATCCCCTCCTCATGGTTACAGACCCAACAACATTATATAGTATCCCCTCCTCATGGTTACAGACCCAACAACATTATATAGTATCCCCTCCTCATGGTTACAGACCCAACAACATTATATAGTATCACCTCCTCATAGTTACAGACCCAACAACATTATATAGTATCTCCTCCTCATGGTTACAGACCCAACAACATTATATAGTATCCCCTCCTCATGGTTACAGACCCAACAACATTATATAGTATCCCCTCCTCATGGTTACAGACACAACAACATTATATAGTATCCCCTCCTCATGGTTACAGACACAACAACATTATATAGTATCTCCTCCTCATGGTTACAGACCCAACAACATTATATAGTATCCCCTCCTCATGGTTACAGACCCAACAACATTATATAGTATCCCCTCCTCATGGTTACAGACCCAACAACATTATATAGTATCCCCTCCTCATAGTTACAGACCCAACAACATTATATAGTATCTCCTCCTCATGGTTACAGACACAACAACATTATATAGTATCCCCTCCTCATGGTTACAGACCCTCCTCATGGTTACAGACCCAACAACATTATGTAGTATCCCTTCCTCATGGTTACAGACACAACAACATTATAGTGTCCCCTCCTCGTGGAGAAAAGCACATGGGCTACTTATAATACACAAAGTAAGCAAAACAATGAAATAAATCCACCATTGCCTAAAATGATGAATAAGATACTAATGAGATAGACCTATGTAAGCAATATAACAATTGAGATGTTCAAACTATGGCATAAGGGAACAATGAGTGGATAAGAGGCAAGCCGTAATTTCGATTAAGACATTTATGAGCGAGTTGTCAATTTGTTCAGCACTTTTGAAATGGACAGCGACAGAACTCAACACATGGGCCATTCTTACAGTATGTTCCCTGTACACCAAGTCAGAACCATAGAATAAATAAAGGGGGCATATAAGCAGACAATGAAAGATTATACAATATTTAATGATGACATTTCTCCAAAACAGGCTATAGGTTACATGTGCACCACCAAGTCAGAACAATAGGCCTATAGGCTAAGTTCTGAGGGGGAGAGGGACCAAATTATTAGGGTGATGCACATGGGCTACTTACAGCTTACTACACAACATACACTTAACATTACTTTCTTAGCTACAGTATACATATCTCCCTGGCATATTACGTAATTTATGCAGCAGCATAAAATACATATTTTTGTTGTGCTGTGCTGTGCTCACTTGAACGAGGTGCGGCGGGCCTTCATGTGGACAAACTTTGTCATCAAAGTCCGACAATCTCTGGATTTATGGTGCTTTCAAGACAACTGGGAACTCTGACCCTTTCAGACAGATGTTTTAAGCCCTTAAACCAGACTTGGACCACACTCCCTCTCCACCGAATAACCGGCAGGGGAAGCTTTACATTGCAGTTAGCCATTGACTCCTTCCAAACCACTCATTGTTGAATTTGCGATTTCCGACTTGTTGTGTAATGTTTATGTCCAATGGCCGATGAGCAAGATAGGTTTTATCTATAATTTCTCTTGATATGACAAGGATTGAAAAGGATTTTCCAGTAGATTGCCGACTTGATTCATGAAGATGACTGCTTGTCTAGCTTGCTAGCTAAGATTTTGAAATTATGATGTTGACATGATCAGTCCAATCAAAACTGCAGTAGATATAACGTGATTTGATGTCATCTTCTCTGTGGCCAATGACTTTGAGCCTTCTTGGACAGGCACTTCTAATATAAATATACAAATATATAAATATCAATATAACTGCCGAGCTCTCGCTGTAGATTCGGCGGTGATGTAGTGCCCCCACGAGTGACAGAACACTGGGCTGTGCTTTGGCAAAGTGGGTGGGGTTATATCCTTCCTGTTTGGCCCTGTCCGGGGGTGTCCTCGGATGGGGCCACAGTGTCTCCTGACCCCTCCTGTCTCAGCCTCCAGTATTTATGCTGCAGTAGTTTATGTGTCGGGGGGCTAGGGTCAGTTTGTTATATCTGGAGTACTTCTCCTGTCCTATTCGGTGTCCTGTGTGAATCTAAGTGTGCGTTCTCTAATTCTCTCCTTCTCTCTTTCTTTCTCTATCTCGGAGGACCTGAGCCCTAGGACCATGCCCCAGGACTACCTGACATGATGACTCCTTGCTGTCCCCAGTCCACCTGGCCGTGCTGCTGCTCCAGTTTCAACTGTTCTGCCTTATTATTATTCGACCATGCTGGTCATTTATGAACATTTGAACATCTTGGCCATGTTCTGTTATAATCTCCACCCGGCACAGCCAGAAGAGGACTGGCCACCCCACATATGCTCTCTCTAATTCTCTCTTTCTTTCTCTCTCTCGGAGGACCTGAGCCCTAGGACCATGCCCCAGGACTACCTGACATGATGACTCATTGCTGTCCCCAGTCCACCTGACCGTGCTGCTGCTCCAGTTTCAACTGTTCTGCCTTATTATTATTCGACCATGCTGGTCATTTATGAACATTTGAACATCTTGGCCATGTTCTGTTATAATCTCCACCTGGCACAGCCAGAAGAGGACTGGCCACCCCACATAGCCTGGTTCCTCTTTAGGTTTCTTCCTAGGTTTTGGCCTTTCTAGGGAGTTTTTCCTAGCCACCGTGCTTCTACACCTGCATTGCTTGCTGTTTGGGGTTTTAGGCTGGGTTTCTGTACAGCACTTTGAGATATCAGCTGATGTACGAAGGGCTATATAAATACATTTGATTTGATTTGATTTGAACCAATCACTGCGCAACTAGAGAAGATTACTGCCTTACTCAAGAAAGAGACCACGTTTGTATATGTGAGCTGTTGGGGGGTGGGGTATTCTGGCTGTCAGTCTGTGTAAGGTCTACTCGTCTGTCATCTGGGGGGAAGGGAGGGGGACTTTAGGAAGGGGCTGTGTCAACAGCCTGCAATTCATCTGACACACCGCAGATCTAGTCCCTGTTCCCACTAGCTACTTCAGAGTGATTGATTGTTTATAGAACAAACAGACTACTCTCCCTGAGTCCCTGTGCTTTCCCACCGAAATCCGCTCAGACTCCGCACAGACGCAAAACTCCCTGTTTTACACATTCACCACCAGACGATGTGACCTCTGACACATAGGAAATGAGGAAGTGACACTCACTGCTCTAATTCGCCGTACCTCAGACTGAAGGTCAGGGGTCAAGTTGTGACGGGTCAGGTGAGGTCAAAGTGTCACTCACTGTTCACAGTTGGAGCTGGGGTTGTCACAGTAGGAATCAATGGCAAACACACGAACACTCATACATACATACAACTATTTCTCGATTGAATAGACATGCCCTCTAGCGCTTACATTTTTCTATTTCCCTTTTGCTTTCCTCGCTCTCTCTAATTTCCTCTATGAAATATTAATCCTGTGTGTCTCATGGGTCCCTGTCGTTCCTGATCTCAGCACGCTTCCCTGCATCCCTCAACCGTCGGTTCGCCCTGCCCTGCCTCCTGTCTCACACTCCCACTGGGACACAGGGATTTAATGATAACATACACACACATGCACATACACACACACATACACACACACACACACACACACACACACACACACACACACACACACACACACACACACACACACACACACACACACACACACACACACACACACACACACACACACACAGACACAGACACACACACACACACGTATTTCTCTCATGGCTATGTTTGTCAAAGAATGCTTCCAGGAAGGATTTCTGTTCTGTTTTCTAGCTCTTCATGTAGTCTGCTTTGGATTTATTCTTGTCTGTTTTAGTTCTGGTCCTGGTGCTTCTGATTTGATCTATGTTACAGGAAGTCTAGAGATTAGCTCAAATCTTTGCTGTTTCTGTGAACCAGCCAAGGGAGATTGGGGCCTCTTAAATTGATGCTAACACACACACACACACGCTCACACACACACACACGCTCCCTCTGTGACTGTCTGATTAAAGTTGCATTTAAAGACAGCATCCCAGCAGTCAGGGGGTCTGGTCAAAGCCCCGGTCTCAGCAGGAGCAGAAACACAGCCTGCGGGACGCGTCTTTAAACCAAGCAGCTGGACACACAGAGGCACGACACACAAAGCGAGGTCAATGCAGTAAAATATGGAAAGCATTTTAATGGGCGACTAGCTTTGTCGCCACTCGCTGTCTTCAGCTAATGAGGGGACAAATAGAGAGCGAGAAAGAGAGAGAAATAGAGAGAGAGAAAGAGAGAGAGAAGGACAAGGAGTATAGAAGCCTCAGCAGGTTATTGCCATAACAGGTACTAGGTTTTGTATTGTGCTCCAGCGGTGTAATTAATTGGCTGTTTCTGCCAAAAAACTGAACCAGACACGAGGACAGAGCTGCCTAAGGCACGCCTGAGGGGTCCTACAGGAAAAGAGAGGGCACCTGTGAAATATCACTGAGGAATGTGAGCTCACTAGATCCCTGCACTCCACCTAGCCTATCAATGTCATGTCCATAATCAATGCATTGAAGCGGTAATATCTCACAACACACTGTTATATACTGTCTCATGAGTACTGGCAGGACTAAATGGCCATTATTAGACTGTGTCCTGGCTCTATCAGAGATAATCAACACATATTAACCTGATCATCTTCTGAAGTTGTGGAGCAAGGCTTCAACTGACCCCTGATCAATACAATGACTACCTCCCCCCTTTCTACTGGGACTGTGAGACTGACTATGATTAGCAGACTCCACTGACAATCCTCTGATCTGTTGGTCCTGATTGGACAGAAGATGAGTCCCTCCCCCCTCTCTGGCTCCTTAATGTGGCTCATTAGACACATTGAGTCGTGTGTTAATGAAATAAACAGCAGAGTTAATAGATTGCAGCCAGCTCCCAAATACAAAGGATCAACTCAGCAGTTACTATGGCAACAGCTTGGTGGTATCCTCTTTTCATAGATAAGCACACATACACACAGTGTTGTTACTGGACAGTAGTCGAGCTGCCGTGTTTACGGGCCCCCTGTGGGGATGCCATTGTCTCAGCTGGCCACACATGATGCTTTGGGGCTTAAGAAGACTGAGATACCATCTGCTAGACAGGTGGACAAAACCACAACACAACATCCCCACAAAACCAGAACAACACCAACCTGGTCACAACCACAACACAACATCCCCACAAAACCA
>NC_056445.1:17956948-18109448 GCF_018296145.1 Oncorhynchus tshawytscha
AACGGTTCTCTTGGGGTGAAGTAGAGGCGGACCAAAACGCAGCGTGATTATATTGATTCATGTTTAATAAACAAAGATAAACACGAACACTACAAAACAATAAACGTGGAAAACCAAAAAACAGCCCTGTCTGGTGCAAAACACAGAGACAGGAACAATCACCCACAAACACACAGTGAAACCCAGGCTACCTAAATATGGTTCCCAATCAGAGACAATGACTAACACCTGCCTCTGAGAACCATATCAGGCCAGACATAGAAATAGACAAACAAGACATCCAACATAGAATGCCCACTCAGATCACACCCTGACCAACCAAAACATACAAAGCAAACTATGGTCAGGGTGTGACAAGAACGGTGTGCAACGTTGAATTCAACGGAAATGGTACTGTACGGAACAGTTGAAAAACGTTGTGATTACTGTTGCCCAGAGGGCAAGTACCATATGGTGTGCTGAATTCATTTTGTGATTTCAAATGGTCACAGCCATATTGATTAGGCCACACCTCACCACACCCACCTAATGGGAGAAAATGTGCCTCAAAGGCTGTTGAAGAATGGTGCACACCATTTTGGGAAACAGGTCGATGAGTACTGTCACACCCTAATCTGTTTCACCTGTCTTGTGCTTGTCGCCAACCCCTCCAGGTGTCGACCATTTTCCCCATTATCCCTTGTGCATTTATACCTGTGTTTTCGATTTGTCTGTTGCCAGTTCGTCTTGTCAAGCCTACCAGTATTTTTCCCATACTCCTGTTTTTTGTTGTTGAGCTAGTTCCTGTTTTCTAGTTTTGACCATCCTACCTTCCCTGAGTCTGCCTGCCGTTTTGTACCTTTTGGACTCCGCTCAGGATTACTGACCTCTGCCTGCCCTTGACCTGTCGTTTGCCTGCCCCTTGTTTTTGTAATAAACTTTTATTACTTCGAACTGTCTGCATCTGGGTCTTATCCTGAGGTCTGATATTTACAAACCTTCATGCAATGTAGCAAACGTTGAATCAAAATGAACGCACCCCTGGTTACCTGGTCAGCAGAGAGGGAGGAGAGAAAGATACCTCTATAAACTAATCTCTCTTTTCCCTGTCTGCCTGTTCCACAACCAAACTGTAGGGAGGGAAGAGGACTGCTAACTGGGTAGGTGTGCCATCATGCCAAGCTACATTATACATTTATAAATTTAAAACATCAAATGACTTGCACTCTTTGCTTTTCTTTGAAGAGACACTCACATATGATTAAAAACCTTTTGTAACTGTTTCATACAGTATCTCTTAAATTATTTGAATGGTGCTCTTTGCTTAATATTCTGTGTATTTAAATGATAAGACGTCAATTCTAATATTAGATCAAAGTGTGTGTATATATAAAATGCATATCATAGACAATGTGGGAATCAATAGATGTTGAAATTAAATCTCCATCACATCTTTTAACTCAACTTAGATTATACATTTATTTGCTATTTTCAAAGTCTATGTATCTGTTCCATATAGTAACTGCAATATTACTTTGGTAGTCAAATTTCATCACTTCCTTGTCCTTTTTGTTTCCCCTTAAAAGGTACAGCACTGCCTGTGTACTTACAGAAGTAAATTGTGCACATTGATCCCACACACAGACACAGACACAGTTAATTCATAGACATTCTCCTCTACATGAAATCTCTCAAACATGTCTGGATTGGCACATTATTGGGCTTTATCATTTTGTTAACTAAAACAATCTCTCTTTCGTGTCGTCTGAGATTCCCAAAGATTGGAAAGCAGCTGCGGTCATCCCCCTCTTCAAAGGGGGGGACACTCTTGACCCAAACTGCTACAGACATATCTATCCTACCCTGCCTTTCTAAGGTCTTCGAAAGCCAAGTCAACAACCAGATTACTGACCATTTCGAATCCCACCGCACCTTCTCCGCTCTGCAATCTGGTTTCAGAGCTGGTCATGGGTGCACCTCAGCCATGCTCAAGGTCCTAAACAATATCTTAAACGCCCTCGATAAGAAACAATACTGTGCAGCCGTATTCATTGACCTGGCCAAGGCTTTCGACTCGACTGTCAATCACCACATCCTCATCGGCAGACTCGATAGCCTTGGTTCCTCAAATGATTGCCTCGCCTGGTTCACCAACTACTTCTCTGATAGAGTTCAGTGTGTCAAATCGGAGGGCCTGTTGTCCGGGCCTCTGGCAGTCTCTATGGGGGTGCCCCAGGGTTCAATTCTTGGGCCGACTCCTTTCTCTGTATATATCAATGATGTTGCTCTTGCTACAGGCGATTCCCTGATCCACCTCTACGCAGACGACACCATTCTGTATACTTCTGGCCCTTCCTTGGACACTGTGCTGTCTAACCTCCAAACAAGCTTCAATGCCATACAACACTCCTTCCGTCGCCTCCAACTGCTCTTAAACGCTAGTAAAAACCAAATGCGTGCTCTTCAACCATTCGCTGCCTGCACCCGCAAGCCCGACTAGCATCACCACCCTGGATGGTTCCGACCTAGAATATGTGGACATCTATAATTACCTAGATGTCTGGCTAGACTGTAAACTCTCCTTCCAGACTCGTATCAAACATCTCCAATCTAAAATCAAATCTAGAGCCGGCTTTCTATTCCACAACAAAGCCTCCTTCACTCACGCCGCCAAACTTAACCTAGTAAAACTGACTATCCTACCGATCCTCGACTTCGGCGATGTCATCTACAAAATAGCTTCCAATACTCTACTCAGCAAACTGGATGCAGTTTATCACAGTGCCATCCGTTTTGTTACTAAAGCACCTTATACCACCCACCACTGCGACTTGTATGCTCTAGTCGGCTGGCCCTTGCTACATATTCATCGCCAGACCCACTGGCTCCAGGTCATCTACAAGTCCATGCTAGGTAAAGCTCCGCCTTATCTCAGTTCACTGGTCACGATGGCAACACCCACCCGTAGCACGCGTTCCAGCAGGTGTATCTCATTGATCATCCCTAAAGCCAACACCTCATTTGGCCGCCTTTCGTTCCAGTTCTCTGCTGCCTGTGACTGGAACGAATTGCAAAAATCGCTGAAGTTGGAGACTTTTATCTCCCTCACCAACTTCAAACATCTGCTATCTGAGCAGCTAACCGATCGCTGCAGCTGTACATAGTCTATCGGTAAATGGCCCAATTTTACCTACCTCATCCCCATACTGTTTATATTTATTTACTTTTCTGCTCTTTTGCACACCAATATCTCTACCTGTAGATTACCATCTGATCATTTATCACTCCAGTGTTAATCTGCAAAATTGTAATTATTTGCCTACCTCCTCATGCCTTTTGCACACAATGTACATACTCTCTTTTTTTCTACTGTGTTATTGACTTATTAATTGTTTACTCCATGTGTAACTCTTTGTTGTCTGTTCACACTGCTATGCTTTATCTTGGCCAGGTCGCAGTTGCAAATGATAACTTGTTCTCAACTAGCCTACCTGGTTAAATAAAGGTGAAATAAATCAATAAAAAGTTATAAAAAAAGCATCCTTCACTCATGCTGCCAAACATACCCTTGTAAAACTGACAATCCTACCGATCCTCGGCTTCTGCAATGTCATTTACAAAATAGCCTCCAATACCCTACTCAATAAATTGGATGCAGTCTATCACAGTGCCATCCGTTTTGTCACTAAAGCCCCATATACTACCCACCACTGCAACCTGTACGCTCTCGTTGGCTGGCCCTCGCTTCATACTAGTCGCCAAACCCACTGGCTCCAGGTCATCTACAAGACCCTGCTAGGTAAAGTCCCCCCTTATCTCAGCTCGCTGGTCACCATAGCAGCACCCACCTGTAGCACGCGCTCCAGCAGGTATATCTCTCTGGTCACCCCCAAAACCAATTCCTCCTTTGGCCGCCTCTCCTTCCAGTTCTCTGCTGCCAATGACTGGAACGAACTACAAAAATCTCTGAAACTGGAAACACTTATTTCCCTCACTAGCTTTAAGCACCAGCTGTCAGAGGAGCTCACAGATTACTGCACCTATACATGGCCTATCTATAATTTAGCCCAAACAACTACCTCTTCCCCTACTGTATTTTTATTTTTATTTTGCTCCTTTGCACCCCATTATTTCTATTTCTACTTTGCACATTCTTTCACTGCACATCTACCATTCCAGTGTTTTACTTGCTATATTGTATTTACTTTGCTACCATGGCTTTTTTTGCCTTTACCTCCCTTCTCACCTCATTTGCTCACATTGTATATAGACTTATTTTTCTACTGTATTATTGACTGTATGTTTGTTTTGCTCCATGTGTAACTCTGTTGTATGTGTCGAACTGCTTTGCTTTATCTTGGCCAGGTCGCGGATGTAAATGAGAACTTGTTCTCAACTTGCCTATCTGGTTAAATAAAGGTGGAAAAAAAAATTGCTACATCAATTTTTGGATTTAGAAATGAATGACATTACAGTGCTTTCACAAAGTATTCACACCCATTGAATTGTTCCACATTTCGTTGTGTTACAATGTTGGATTCAAATTGATTTAACTGTAATTTTTTGTCAACTATCTGCACAAAATACTCTGTCAAAGTGGAAGAAAAATTCTAACATTTGAATTTATATTCAACCCCACAAGTCAATGCATGTTAGAATCACCTTTGGCAGAGATTACAGCTGTGAGTCTTTCTGCGTAAGTCTCTAAGAGCATTCCAAACCTGGATTGTGAAACATTTTCCCAGGATTATTTTCAAAACTCTTCAAACTTTGTGAAATTGGTTGTTAATCATTGCTAGACAAGCATTTTCAGTTCTTCCATAACATTTTCAAGCAGATTTAAGTGAAAACTGTAACAATTCGGCCACTAAGAAACATTCACTGTCTTATTGGTTTTCGTCTCCAGTGTAGATTTGGACTTGTGTTTTAGAGTATTGTCCCGAAGAAAGGTGAATGCATCTACCAGTGTCTGCTGGAAAGCAGACTGAACCAGGTTTTCCTCTAGGATTTTGCCTGTGCTTAGCTCCATTCTGTTTATTTTTTATCCTGGAAAACTCCCAGTTCTTAACGATTACAAGCATACCCATAACATGATGCAGCCAGCACTATGCTTGAAAATATGGAGAGTGGTACTCAATAACGTGGTGTATTAGATTTGCCCCAACCATAACACTTTGAATTCAGGATTTTTTTTTTTTTTTGCAGTATTACTTCAGTGCCTCGTTGCAAACAGGATGCATGTTTTGGATTATTTTTATTTGGTACAGGTTTCCCTTTCACTCTGTCAATTAATTAGGTCAGTATTGTGGAGTAACTACAATGTTGGTCCATCCTTAGAGTTTAATGGCTGTGATAGGAGAAAACAAACTGTTTTAATGTCTGCTTTAAAAATGTGTACCCATCTACCAATAGGTGCCTTTCTTTGCAGGGCACTGGGAAACTTCCCAGGTCTTTGTGGTTGAATCTGTTTGAAATTCACTGTTCGACTGAGGGACCTTACAGATAATTGAGTGTGTGTGGTACAGAGATGATGTAGTCATTCAAAGATCATGTTAAACACTATATAATTGCACACAGTCCATGCAACCTATTAAGCACATTTTTACTACTGAACTTATTTAAGCTTGCCCTAACGACAGGGTTGAATACTTATTGACTCAAGAAATTTCAGCTTAATTTGTAAAAAAAAAAAAATCCACTTACATTATGGGGTTGTGTGTGTGTGTGTGTGTGTGTGTGTGTGTGTGTGTGTAGGCTAGTGACAAAAAACGAATACATTTTAAATTCAGGCTGTAACAACAAAATGTGTAAACTCAAGGGGTGTGAATACTTTCTAAAGGCACTGTATATCCATCGATTCCTGAAGAATACAACTTATGAGCTTAGTTCAACCGTTTTCCCCCATCAGAACCCATAATATAAGCATGCTTTACTCTGTTTGTTAACAATGTAAATGTAAACAAACACTGTATAGCCATAAAACGTGGTTAAAAATATAATTGTTATATCACGGATGGTCAGTCCTTGCATCCATAACTCTGTCTATGAATTGGAGTGGTTGCAGTATCCACGCCCATACCTCAGCTTTTAACCAAAACAGAGGCGGGGTGGACACTTAGTTCTTGTTTCAATTATGGCTTCTATCTTTGAACCATGTAATCTCTTCACAGTGGCCATGATACAGCCAGTACTTCTACTCCTGCTACTGGGTAAGAGATCAGATGGGATGAATATTCCTCTCTTGGTATGATCAACCAACCTCCTCTAATGAGTCTCAGTTTAACCAACATTTAGGACATTTACAGAACTCTCTCCTTGAGTGGACACAGTTGTATTCCAACTTCATAATCACTGAACTGAAATATAAGTCCTAAGGTTGATGTCGGTGTCACAATCTAAACAGAAAAAGAGGTCCCAAATTGACGGTCCCAAAAATAACTGATGTGACATTTATCCCCACAGCAGCCAGGTTCTCACCAGTGTTTGGGACTGAGATATCAGTACTGGAGGGAACCTCTGTGACCCTTGTCTGCAGATTTCCCAGTGAGAAGAATTACATACTTTATACAACCTTGAGTGAAACCAGTCCTTGCAAAAGGTGGTCCTGTTGTAATCCCATAGCTGTGACAACAATACCTACCATCACACAAGAAAACAAATACAGATGTATAACTGGAGTTGAGATGGTGAACTTCACCATTTTAAACCTTCAGCCTGCAGACAGTGGGAACTACTGTTGCAGCGCAGCGATCTCTACAGGGTTAAATAAACCTTCAGAATTCTACAGCCTGAGGGTAGTGAAAGGTATGTGTTGCACTTCATACTACTGGTTGTCAATGGATTTTGTTCAGTGCACATGTCACCATAAAGTAGGAAGGAACATGAAGGACAGCTTGTGTGTATTGTGAGGTGCACAAGCCAAAACTCTTCATGGTCAATGCTGTCTGTTACTGAATTTGGATTGAATCTTAACATTTTGTGTGTATTGAATGTTTGAGCACACCTACCACTTCCATCAAAAAAGGCAAAAGTCAATGATTTGTGTCTTCATCTCTATGTATGAATGTTGCATTTTCCCTAACAAAGTCGGAACTGCTGGTAATGTAATTTTGCTGGTGCCTAGTCGTGCTTTATCCTGTCCCTTCCTGACGGTCTGTGTCGTGAAATACTTCCAGGTCACACAGGTTGCAACAGGGATCTACTGGACGGATTGGAATTTCTGGGCAACGATATTGAGAATCATCCAATCACAATCCAAAGTGCAAGTCAGTGCAGACAGGAATGCACCAATATTGACAAGTGCCAGTACTTCACATTCAGTTGGGAGGAGACAGAAATGAGGTACATGCTCAAAGATTTTCCCCTTTGTGATTGGGCAAATTAGGACAGCCATATACTTTTTAGATCAGCACCAGTCGTCTTTGTAACTACTACCACATTTTGTGATATTTATTCCTCAGAAACAAATGTTCCTTGAAGGCCTCAACTGGTGATCTGTTGAACTCAAGAATTACAATACAGCGCCTCCAAAATGCAACCTCGGGCTATTCCCTGAAAAACTGCAGTGGTAAAGGTGACTACAGACATGTACTAGATCCATATAGTATACGGTACCTAATGAGCAGAGATTGTTAATAGGTCCTAATAAACAGGGTACTTATTTTTGACAGATGAAAAATACTTATTTTTGACAGATGAACGTCCACTTAACACCACTGGAGATTTGACCACTCCTGTTGCCCCTGAAACCACCTGCCCTACTTCAACTGGTCCTCCCTCTACCAAAACCTCCACCACAACACCTACCACTTTACTACCTACTACTACTAATGCACAGTCCACCACCTCACCAACTACCACTACTACTGGAAAGTCCACCACCTCACCAACTACCACTACTAATGGACAGTCCACCAGCTCACCAATTACCACTATTAATGGACAGTCCACCACCTTACCACCTACCATTACTAACGGACAGTCCACCAGCTCACCAACTACCACTACTAATGGACAGTCCCTCACCTCACCACCTACTACTACTAATGGACAGTCCACCACCTCACCAACTACCACGATTAATGGACAGTCCCCCACTTCACAAACTACCACTACTAATGGACAGTCCACCACCTCACAAACTACCACTACTAATGGACAGTACACCACCTCACCAACTACCACTACTAGTGGACAGTCCACCAGCTCACCAACTACCACTACCAATGGACAGTCCCTCACCTCACCACCTACTACTACTAATGGACAGTCCACCACCTCACAAACTACCACGATTAATGGACAGTCCCCCACCTCACAAACTACCACTACTAATGGACAGTCCACCACCTCACAAACTACCACTACTAATGGACTGTCCACCACCTCACCAACTACCACTACTAGTGGACAGTCCACCACCTCACCAACTACCACTACTAATGGACAGTCCCTCACCTCACCAACTACCACTACTAGTGGACAGTCCAACTCCTCACCACCTACCACTACTAATGGACAGTCCCCCACCTCACCAACTACAACTACTAATGGACAGTACACCACCTCACCAACTACCACTACTAATGGACAGTCCACCAGCTCACCAATTACCACTATTAATGGACAGTCCACCACCTTACCACCTACCATTACTAATGGACAGTCCACCACCTCACCACCTACCACAACTAATGGACAGTCCCCAACCTCACAAACTACCACTACTAATGGACAGTCCACCACCTCACCAACTATCACTATTAATGGACAGTCCACCACCTCACCAACTATCACTATTAATGGACAGTCCACCACCTCACCAACTACCACTACTAATGGACAGTCCACCACCACCTCACCAACCTACCACTACTAATGGACAGTCCACCACCTCACAACTAATAGACAGTCCCCAACCTCACAAACACTATTAATGGACACCACTATTAATGGACAGTCCACCACCTACCATTACTAACGGACAGTCCACCAGCTCACAAACTACCACTACTAATGGACAGTCCCTCACCTCACCACCTACTACTACTAATGGACAGTCCACCACCTCACCAACTACCACTACTAGTGGACAGTCCACCACCTCACCAACTACCACTACTAATGGACAGTACACCACCTCACCAACTACCACTACTAATGGACAGTCCACCAGCTCACCAATTACCACTATTAATGGACAGTCCACCACCTCACCATCTATTACTACTAATGGACAGTCCACCACCTCACCACCAACCTCAACTTCCAGTGGACAACTGAGTTCATCAAATCCCACCTCCACAGACAGGGATCCCACATCCTCTCCCTGTTGTCTGTCTTCTCCACTCCATCCTTGTGAGTGTTAGACATGGACATTCTCTACCAATCTGCACAAAGGTGCACAAGTGGCAGTCGTTGTACATTTAATGGCAGATAAGAGCTTGAGTGTATTTGTATTCAGTGGTGTAAAAAGTACCCATTTGTCATCAGGTAAGATGACAATTGGTTAAGAGTAAAGATTCCTTAATAGAACATTCCTCAAGTGAAAGTCTGGCAGTAACATACTACTTGAGTAAAATAATTTGGTTCTGAATATACATAAGTATCATAAGTAAAAGTACATATTTTTTCAAATTCCTTATAAAGGTTTTGTTGTTTTTTTAGTCAGGGGCACACTCCAACACTAATTTACAAATGAAGCATTTGTGTTTAGTGAGTCTGCCAGATCAGATCCAGAAGGGATGACCAGGGATGATAATTTGACCATTTCTGTCCAGCTAAGCATTCAAATTGTAACAAGTACTTATAGTTGTCAATGGAAAATGTAAGGAGTAAAACATACATAATTTTCTTTAGCAATGTAGAGAAGTAAAAGTTGTCAAAACTATAATAGTAAATTAATGTACAGATACCCAACACAAATTACTTAAGTAATGTCATAGCTGAATCAGAATTAGTTCGGTAGCATTGATAAATAAGATGTTTTATTTACTCTCATAATATTCTTATGTGAGATAGTCACTTGGGGCCCAGAGAGGGGAGAGGTCAGGATTGTCTTCATATTTGAATGTGTCTAACTATTCCTAAACCATGTGAAGGGCTCCACCATGTTTGTACTCCAGTCACTCCCTCTTTTACCATTGGGGGGGAGGAGTATGGCAGTGTCTGGAACCATTGTGTTACCCCTCTGATGTTGCATGAATCTTGACCTAGTATATGACCTAGAGGCTCACTCCCCTCTGTGAACTTGCCCAGGAGAGGGTATATTTGAGATGGGAGTATCTAGAATTGACAATTGATATATGCCATTGGATGAGGTAATGTTTTGGTAATATGAAGTACCAAGAACGAGAAGTAGAACCTCGTCTAAGAGACCAAACTGAACGATAATTTATAGCTAATGCTATCTGGCTATGGGATACTCATCTTTCAAGTAAAAGGCCCTTTGTGAAGTTCCTAAGATCTGTGGTTCGTCATGTGAGTTGAGAGGGGTTTTTGTAAGCACTCTCAGAGAATTCATTTATAGACACTGAATTGATCTGAGAGTCACAGGGCTATGGTGAAGCTCATATAATTAAAGATGAAGTTTAAATAACTGACTGGTGTGTGGTTTGCTCTCTCATCATTTGGTAATACAGGAAATTGCCACGACAGTGGTATATTCAAGTATTTTTATTTAGGTACTTTACACCACTGTGTGTTTTTTTGTTTATGAACTTAAATTTTAACAATTGCAATTTCATGTGTTTGTTTTGTCCATACAGATTATCTGCACTACATCAACAAGTCCAAGAGCTGGATCAATGCCATGGAGTTCTGCAGAAGCCGTGGCTCCAAGTCCAACCTGGTGCACATCACCAACCAGACTGTGCATGTTGACGTGACCCAGCTCATTGCCAATGTGGAGCTGGCATGTGGGGGGGTGTGGATTGGTCTGGAGCGGTCCATCTTTGAGTGGAACGCCCCCTGGCTGTGGACCAGTGGTGATGTTGATAAGGTGGTGAAGTACAGCGAGTGGCATAGTTGCTTCCCCCTCAACCCCATTAATTACCACTGTGGTAAGATGGTCCGGGTTGGTAACGGAGAACTGAAGTGGCTGGATGCTTCCTGTCATCAGGAATTACCCTTCATATGTCAAGGTACATTGCTCAACTTTGGAGCTCCTATTTTAGGGCTTGTTCTGCGAGGTGGGATATTCAAAACGCTGCAGATAGACAAATATTACATAGAACTGTCATGGTTTACTGCAGAATAGAGATGTCTTGACTGTCATGTCATCTCTATGCAATGTATTACTTTATGCAATGCTCTGATTATTCCTCCCTATTGAATAAGGCTCAACCCACATCTCAGAAACCCCCTTTCTACAGTTGGCTACTATCTGCATTGCTCTTTCCTCCCTTTAACTCCCTCCCTTTTACAGTCTAGACTCACTCTACTAGTAATAGTCTTTAGAATGAGCCAAAACATAATGGTAAGACCTGGTCATATAAAATACATCAATGTCCTCTAATCCTGTATAAGATGTTTTAACAGATCTCCACTAGAGGGCTCTACATGGCACCCTGGACAGTCTGCAGACAGACACCACACTGATCTGCCAGAGAGACTACCACACTCATGGTCTGGAAGGAACTAGCATTTCAATTCATTATATTTTACACCAATATAACTATTACTATTATTAGGACTTTTTATTGTCATATTTTACATGATATTACTTAATGATACTGTACTTACATATACTAACTCATAAGCATTGTTATTTGACCTATAGTTTACTGTAATACCTTGATTTTTTAAAAATAGAGTAAAGAAAGGTAAAGTAAAAGGTATTAACTGAACATGTAGTATTTAACTCCTGTGTGATATGTACTGTTACAGAACACTATTTAGTTAGAATGTAATTATTGTTATTTTGTATTTCCTTTCGTCTCTGTTCTGATTAAACATCCATTTACATTTATTTTATAAACAGAGGATGACAGTCTGTTAAGATAGACAGAGGTTGCATCAAAAGGCACTAGGGCAGATTCAAATCTACGGTGACACCTTACATGTTCCAGAGGCTGTGGCATTACCACTAGACAGGACAGGCCACAAGACTGCCATCTTATTGGGGTTTATATCTGTAAGACAGGTGCAGGGATGGCATTATAGCACCAGTAGGGTCCCACATGAACAATTACTGTCAGATGCTGGACACAGCGATGCTTCGTGTTGTCTAATCCACTGTCAGATGCCCTTTCTCTCGCCACTCTCACTAGGGATTAATGCAAATGTGTGTTCATGTGGGGACAGAATGTCCTGTTATTGGTTTCATAGTAGCACAACTTGTCTGTCGATAGCTCCTCTTATCTTTTGTTTCACACTTGCACCCTGCTTACATAGCTAAACAGGAACAAAGTGTCCTGGTTCTAATTCTGACTAAAACTACACACATCATCAGATTATAGTTTTATGATTCTAATACATTTCACACAGTTATACAGTTTCAGGGTGGAATACTTTAGTCATTACTTTAAACATACAAATTCTTCTATCAATAACTCTGCAATGTTGGGTTGTATTGGAGACATTCTTAGTCTTAAATCATTTTCCACACACAGTCTGTGCCGGTATTTAGTTTTCATGCTAGTGAGGGCCGAGAATCCGCTCTCACATAGGTACGTGGTTGCAAAGGGCATCAGTGTCTTAACAGCGTGATTTGCCAAGGCAGGATACTCTGAGTGCAGCCTAATCTAGAAATCTGTCAGTGGCTTCTGATTAAATTAAATTTTCACAGAACCGCTTGTTGAAATTTCGATGAGACTCTTGTTTTTGATATCAATAAGTGAACTGGAGGCAGGGCATGAAAGGGATAATGAATCCAGTTGTTTGTGTCATCCGTTTCGGGAAAGTACCTGCGTAGTTGCGCACCCAACTCACTCAGGTGCTTCACTATAGGACTTTTTACATTGTCCGTAGGCTTGAGTTCATTTGCACACAAAAAATCATACAATGATGGAAATACCTGTGTGTTGTCCTTGCTAATGAAGACAGAGAAGAGCTCCAACTTCTTAATCATAGCCTCAATTTTGTCCTGCACATTGAATCTAATTGCAGAGAGTCCCTGTAATCCTAGATTCAGATAATTAAGGCGAGAGAAAACATCACCCAGATAGGCCAGTCATGTCAGAAACTCATCATCATGCAAGCGGTCAGACAAGTGAATATTATGGTCAGTAAAGAGAACTTTAAGCTTGTCTCTCAATTTAAAAAAACGTGTCAATATTTTTCCCCTTGATAACCAGCGCACTTCTGTACATTGTAAAAGCGTTACATGGTCGCTGCCCATATCATTGCATAATGCAGAAAATACACAAGAGTTCAGGGGCCTTGCTTTAACAAAGTTAACCATTTTCACTGTAGTGTCCAAAACATCTTTCAAGCTGGCAGGCATTCCCTTGGCAGCAAGAACCTCTTGGTGGATGCTGCAGTGTACCCATGTAGGGTCGGGAGCATAGCGTTACCACTCCACTATGTCTCCCTGTCATGGCTTTTGATCCATCAGTACAGATACCAACATGAGCAGCAGTTACATTCGGCTACATATGGACCATTAGTGGAATTCCCGCAAGAGAGTAACGGTTAATGTGATTGGATGTTAATTCGTTTCTTTATTTTGTATTTTTTTTATTTAAAAAAAATGTGAATCACATTTTCATTTGGCGTACCCCCGGCAGCATTGCGCGTAGCCCTTAGACTGTATATTTTGTGCATCATTCAAAGTGCATGTTTGGTTAATGAAAGTTTATTCCATGTAGTGTTTCCATAGTAACTGCAATGCTACTTTGGTAGTCAAATCATCTTATCATAACTTGGTGATGGAAAGGTACAACACAGCCTGTTTACTCTCAGAAGGAAATTGTGCACATTATTCATACTTCAAAATGCACTCAGACACAGACAATTCTTAGACATTTCCTTCTACATGAAATCTTTCAAACACGTCTGTATTGATAAATTATTGTGTTTTAACATTTCTTCACAACAACAATCCTTATCTTGAGTTACAATATAAGGGTTGGGAGCATTAAAGCATAATCTCTTCACAGTGGCCATGATTTTATTTATCTGTTATTTTACCAGGTAAGTTTACTGAGAACACATTCTCATTTGCAGCAACGACCTGGGGAATAGTTACAGGGGAGAGGAGGGGGATGAATGAGCCAATTATAAACTGGGGATTATTAGGTAACCGTGATAGTTTGATGGCCAGATTGGGAATTTAGCCAGGAGACCAGGGTTAACACCCCTACTCTTACAATAAGTGCCATAGGATATGTAATGACTGCAGTGAGTCAGGATACCTGTGTAACATCCCAACCCAAAAGACAGCACCCTACACAGGGCAGTTGTCCCCAATCACTGCCCTGAGATACTTTTTAGACCAGAGGAAAGAGTGCCTCCTACTGGACCTCCAACACCACTTCCAGTAACATCTGGTCTCCCACCCAGGGACTGACCAGGACCAACCCTGCTTAGCTTCAGAAGCAAGCCAGCAGTGATATGCAGGGTGGTATGCTGCTGGCTGCAATAACACAGCCAGTACTTCTGCTCCTTCTACTGGGTAAGAGATCAGATGGGATGAATATTCCTCTCTTGGTATTATAAACCAACCCGGTATGACCTATCTAGTTGACCATGTATTCAATGTAGTTGGATAGTGGTTTCCTTGAGTGGACACATTCATATTTCAGTACGGTGATTATGAAGTTGAAATGCTAGTCCTAAAGTTGATGTCAGCATCACAATCTAAACAGAGAAAGAGATTGACCATCCCAAAAATAACATCTTTCTGATGTGACATTTATCCCCCACAGCAGCCATGTCCTCACCAGTGTTTGGGACTGAGAAATCAGTACTGGAGGGAACCTCTGTGACCCTTGTCTGCAAATACCTTGGGGATGTAAAGCTTAGTGATAGGATCCTTTTTTCTCAATTTCCGCCTGACTGACGTGCCCAAAGTAAACTGCCTGTTGCTCAGGACCTGAAGCAAGGATATGCATAATTGGTACCATTGGAAAGAAAACCCTTTGACGTTTTTAGAAATGTTTAAATAATGTAGGAGACAATAACACAATAGATATGGTAGTAGAACATTCAAAGAAAATTCCAACCATAATTTTTTTTGAGAGCACATGCTCTTACAATGGAAAGTATAGAGAAAAAATGAATTCTAGTTCCCAGGATGCAATTCCTATGGCTTCCCTGGGTGTCCGTAGTCTTTGTTCAAGGTTTCAGGCTTGTAACTTGAATAACGAATAAGAAATAACAGTTTTAGAACAGGCACACCAGCTTGGAAATCCGTGTTTGAACGCACCTTGTAGACCTGCTAAAATCGGTTCCCTATTGAACATACTTTTTTCCCGTATGAAATATTATAGTTTGATTACATTTTAGGGTATCTGAGGATTAAATAGAAATATATTTAGACTTGTTGAAACTAAGTTTAGGGGTAGATTTTCAAATTCCTATCTCTGCATGTTGAACGAGTGGATTACTCAAATTGAATCAACTAAACAGACTTTTTGGGATATAAAGAAGGATTTTATCTCACAAAGTGGCACTACATGTTATTACTGGGACCCTTTGGATGACAAATCAGAGGAAGAGTTTCAAAAAGTGAGTGAATATTTAATCACTATTGGTGAATTCATGAAACCCGTGCCGATGGAAAAATATTTTGATGTGGGCCGCAGTCCTCAAACAATCGCATGGTATTATTTCGCTGTAAAGTCTACTATAAATCGGACAGTGCAGTTAGATTAACATGAATTTAAGCTTTCAACCAATATAAGACACTTGTATGTACCTAAAGGTTTAATATCTATCATTTTTATGAATATTTATTTGAATTGCGCGGCCTCCAGTTTCACCGGAAGTTGTCTCGCTAGCGGGACGCCTATCCCTGAGAGATTTTAAGACAATGTTGGGGCAGAACTTTAAGTGTACTGATCCCATAATGGAAGATCAATCCAAATAAAAAATGAACGCTGAAGTTGCAACAATGATACTCACCACTTTAAAACTACAGCCGACAGACCGTGGGAGCTACTGCTGCAGAGTCCCTGGATGGTTCAATGATCTTAAACAATCCTACAGCGTGAGGGTAGTTAAAGGTAAGTGTTGCTCACTTCATACTATAGGTTATCAATGGGTTTTGCTCAGTGCAGATGTTACCTTACAGTAGGAAGGAACATGAAGGTTCAACATCTTCATCTCCATGTATAAATTGTTGTATAGTTGTATTGTTGTATTTCTGCATCACTATTGAGTATCAGTTTGTTCTGTCACTAACAAAGTCTGCACTACTGGTAATATTATTTGCCAAGTTGTGCTTTATCCTGTGTCCCTTTCTGATGGTCAGTGTGGTGAAATCCAGTATGTCTTGGTTACAGGTTGTGAGAGGGACCTACAGGACAAAGTCAATATTCTGGGAATTAATATTGTGAATCAGCCATTTACAACCGAAAATGCAAGTCAGTGCAGGCAGGAATGCACCAAAAATGACACGTGTCAGTTGTTCACATTTGTTGGGGAAACGGCAGGAATAATAGTCCACAGGTACATGCTCAAAAAAGTATATTTTTTATGCTTGGGCAAATAAAGGCAGCAATATCATTTTTGAATCAGCACCATTCTGATAACTACTACCACATTCATTGTGATATTTATCAAACAGAAACAAATGTTTCCTGAAGGACTGATGATAGACCCGAAATTACAATACTGCACCTCCAACATGCAACCTCAGGGTACTCTCTGAGACACTGCAGTGGTAAAGGCGAGTACATACAGTTAATGTATATTTGAGTTGTCATTTATTTTGTCAATTGAATATCTAGTCAATATCTAATAATTACAGAGGTAGACTTTACTAATAGGCCCTCTTAAACAGGATAACATAGACATGGATATCTACCTCTGTCATGTTGTGTTTCTGTTTATTCCATCATCTCTGTCAAATCAAATCAAATCAAATGTATTTATATAGCCCTTCGTACATCAGCTGATATCTCAAAGTGCTGTGCAGAAACCCAGCCTAAAACCCCAAACAGCAAGCAATGCAGGTGTAGAAGCACGGTGGCTAGGAAAAACTCCCTAGAAAGGCCAAAACCTAGGAAGAAACCTAGAGAGGAACCAGGCTATGTGGGGTGGCCAGTCCTCTTCTGGCTGTGCCGGGTGGCGATTATAACAGAACATGGCCAAGATGTTCAAATGTTCATAAATGACCAGCATGGTCGAATAATAATAGGGCAGAACAGTTGAAACTGGAGCAGCAGCACGGTCAGGTGGACTGGGGACAGCAAGGAGTCAACATGTCAGGTAGTCCTGGGGCATGGTCCTAGGGCTCAGGTCAGTTGAAATTGGAGCAGCAGCACGGCCAGGTGGACTGGGGATAGCAAGGAGTCATCATGTCAGGTAGTCCTGGGGCATGGTCCTAGGGCTCAGGTCCTCCGAGAGAGAGAAAGAAAGAGAGAAGGAGAGAATTAGAGAACGCACACTTAGATTCACACAGGACACCGAATAGGACAGGAGAAGTACTCCAGATAACAAACTGACCCCAGCCCCCCGACACATAAACTACTGCAGCATAAATACTGGAGGCTGAGACAGGAGGGGTCAGGAGACACTGTGGCCCCATCCGAGGACACCCCCAGACAGGGCCAAACAGGAAGGATATAACCCCACCACTTTGACAAAGCACAGCCCCCCACCACTAGAGGGATATCTTCAACCACCAACTGTCGAAGGTGTAACTTAGTGAAGGTCTTCAATCAAGCATCAGAGCTCTTTAAAGAGAGCTTTTACAGACCAATGATGTGTAAAGTCTATATTCTGTAGTCTATAGAGTAGAATACAGTACTATCACTACTATTTATTCACTATTCGTCATTGATGCAGAGGACAAATCCATATTCATAAAACAAATTGGTTGGAGGTTTGAATGAGTTTGCAAATGTATGAATTTGCCTCTATCACATGCTTCTATTACTCTGCTATCGAACATTGTGTTGCCTATATTTTAGAATAGATAGCGGAAGCTAAAGATGTTAATGTTTGCCACTCAACACAGCAAGCAGTATGAAAATCATTTTCCTCTGTAATTGAAACAGTCACCTACTCAGCCAAAAAGTACAGCATTCTCCTTGAGGAGTTAAACTAGACCGAAGCACAAGAGTACTGCAGCCAACACTACACAAACCTGTACATCATACACATAGAAGAAGATTGGAAGGCAATTCAAACATCTTTGGGTAATTTCATTGGTGATAAGTGGATTGTGCTCCATAGGTCTGGTCCAACTGAAAAGTGGAAGTGGTCTGATGGAGAGGACTTCATGTTCTTTAACTGGGTAAATGGTTTTGGTGTCCACGCCGTGGGTCATGACTGTGTTGTCTATTTCATCTCACTGGAAACCAGTGGCTTGTGCAGCTCAAAGACAGTATATGTGTCAACGAGGTAAGGACTGAATCACTCACTGTCTCTTTTTATCAATGGAAAATCCAATTTGTCATTTAACAAATGGGATTGATTGATTGATTGCACAACACCTAATCAAAACCTGTATTCCTCAAGTAATCAGATCTCAAGCACTTTACTAATTAGGTTATCACCTGTAACTTCCAAGTTTCTTATTTCTTATTGTGTGAAGTCATTAACTGTCTCATGAAATCTGATGCGCAACTTTTCCCCTTCCCTCCTAGAAGTTCATCATGGTAATGGAACAACAGAGAAGGTGTATGAGCTGATACCTGGGACAAAGACGCAGCAGGATGCTTTGAAAGACTGCAGGACAAACAAAGGCAGTGAACTGGCGAGTATTTGTAACCAGAAAGAGCAGGATGTCTTTGAGGTGACTAAAGGGATCACCTGGATTGGACTAAAGCATGAGTACAAGCTATGGGAATGGTCAAACGGGAACCATTTCAGCAATGCTAACCGACCTGGGGAGGTGGAAACCGTGTACAGCTGAACTCAGACAGAAAATGGACATCAACAGATTTCTCTAATCAAAGTGCTTTCCCTTGCTATGGAGGTGAGTTCAACATTGTAAGAATGTTTTCAAACTTTTCAAACAGTCTATCATATGACTAAATTGTATATAATCTCCACAAAGAAAATCCTAGTTTACTAGGAGTACTTTGTTTTTGTATCAATCATAAAAATGACAGGAAACTTCAAATGTACTTAAATGTGTATGTATTCTACTTCATTCTTACAGATGAACATCCACTTAGCACCGCTGGAGATTTGACCACTCCTGTGACCCCTGAAACCACCAGCCCTACTTCAACTGGACCTCCCTCTATCAAGATGTCCACCACAACACCTACCACTTTACTACCTACTACTACTAATGGACAGTCCACCACCTCACCAAATACCACTACTAATGGACAGTCCACCACCTCACCAACTACCACTACTAATGGACAGTCCATCACCTCACCAACTACCACTACTACTGGACAGTCCACCACCTCACCAACTACCACTACTAATGGACAGTCCACCACCTCACCAACTACCACTACTAATGGACAGTCCACCACCTCACCAACTACCACTACTACTGGACAGTCCACCACCTCACCAACTACTACTACTAATGGACAGTCCACCACCTCACCAACTACCACTACTAATGGACAGTCCACCACCTCACCAACTACCACTACTAATGGACAGTCCACCACCTCACCAACTACCACTACTAATGGACAGTCCACCACCTCACCAACTACCACTACTACTGGACAGTCCACCACCTCACCAACTACCACTACTAATGGACAGTCCACCACCTCACCAACTACCACTACTAATGGACAGTCCACCACCTCACCAACTACCACTACTAATGGACAGTCCACCAGCTCACCAATTACCACTATTAATGGACAGTCCACCACCTCACCAACTACCACTTCTAATGGACAGTCCACCACCTCACCAACTACCACTACTAATGGACAGCCCACCACCTCACCAACTACCACTATTATTGGACAGTCTACCTCCTCACCTACTACCACTACTGGACAATCCACCAGACCACAATCCTACAACTTCCAGTGGACAACTGACCTAATCAGTTCCCACCTCCCCAGACAGGAAGCCCACACCCTCCCCCAGTAGTACACCTTCTCCACTCCATCCTGGTGAGTGTCAGACATGGAGCTACATTCTGTACCAATCTGCACAATGGAATACAAGTGACAGTTGTTGGGCTTTTAATGACAGACAAGTCCTTGAGAGTGTTTGTGGTCTTGTGTTAGTGAACATGCATTAACATGTATGCCATTACATGTGAGTTTGTGTCTTTTCCATGGAGATTACCTGCACTATTTCAACGAGTCCAAGAGCTGGATCAATGCCCTGGCGTTCTGTGAAAGACATAGCTCCAACCTGGTGCACATCACCAACCAGACCGTGACTTGGCCGAGCTCCTGGCCAATGTGGAGCTGCCATGTGTGGATTGGTCTAGAGCAGTCCGTCTTTGAGTGGAGCGCCCCCTGGCAGTGGACCAGTAGTGATGTTGATAAGGTGTTGAAGTACAGTGAGTGGCACAGCTGCTCCCCCCTCAACCCCATCAATTACCATTGTGGTAAGATGGTCCGGGTTGGTAACGGAGAACTGAAGTGGCTGGATGCTTCCTGTCATCAGGAATTACCCTTCATCTGTCAAGGTGCGTTGTTCAACTTTGGAGATTTTGTTTTGGGCTTGTTCAGAGGGGTGGAACATTCCGAAAATTGCAGATGAGCAATTATGACATAGAACTGTCATGGTTTACTGTGGAATAGAGATTTACTGTCTTGACTCATTTCAGCTCAATTCAATGTATTACTTTATGCAATGCTCTGATTATATGAGCCAAAACATAACGGCAAGGCCTATCATTATATACAATACTGTACATTGATGTCCTCTCATCCATGTCCTCTTGTATATGATGACATGTATGACATGATGACATGTATATGATGTTTCAACAGACCTCCACTAGAGGGCTCTCCATGACAACCTATGACAGTCTGCAGACAGACACCACACTGATCTGCCAGATAGACCACCACAATCATGGTCTGTAAGGAACCTTCCATTCAAATCATTATATCATTACACCACTATAACTACTATTATTAATAATACTATTATTACTATTACTATTACTTTTCTTATTATTATCATCTCTATTGCATGATATTACTTAATGATACTGCACTTAAATAGACTGACTCATTAGCATTGTTATTTGACCTATAATTTACTGTACTACTTTGATTGTTTAAAAGTAGAGTAAAGAAAGGTAGAGTAAAAGTTATTAACTGAAAATGTACTATTTAACTCCTGTGTGATCTGTACTGTTTGAGAACGCTATTTAGTTAGAATGTAATTATTGATATTTTGTACTTCCTTTCAACTTTGTTCTGAATAAACATCCATTTAGCATTTGATCAGTGTGGAATTTCCTTCTTCATAGAAATTACATTGAGTGATGAATCAAAAGCAATTAATTAATTATTTTTGCAACTACACAATCAGTTAAGAACAAATTCAAATTTACAATGACACCTAGGAACAGTGGGTTAACTGCCTTGTTCAAGGGCAGAACAACAGATTTTTACCTTGTCAGCTCAAGGATACGATCAAGCAACCTTTCGGTTACTGGCCCACCGCTCTAACCACTAGGCCACCTGCCGCCCCGAATAATCCAACCCTAAGATTTAAGTGGTCTAGTCTAAATCGACTTTATCAATATTTTCAGCAGGATTGATGGAGTCCATCTCAACTGTCAACGACAATGAACCTAACATATTAGAAAACATATTTGGACCTAATACTGTCTTTTGATTATCATGGGGGTGAGATGTTTGTGACAAATGTAATGTTGACACACAATTGCACTGATGGGCTGTATTTATGCAACACTGCTCTCCAAACCATAAAGTCAAATCCATTTTTTTCCAGGTGCAGCTCCTGACCTCTTCTTCAGCCAGCAGTCCTTGGATGAGTCCTTCAGTGACACCTGAGCAGTCCACCCATGTGAGTGTTTATGCTGATATTCTATATCCTTAATGCTTTAGTGTAAATCAGTCTAATATTGTCAAGCCCTGACTGTATTTATCTTTGTTTTCTTTATTATTTTGGTTAGGTCAGGGTGTGATGAGGGTGGTTTGTTTGGTTTTTGTATTGTCTAGGGGTTTTTGCATGTCTAGGGGTTTTGGTAGTCTAGGTGTTTATATGTCTATGGTTGCCTAAATTGGCACTCAATCAGAGGCAGCCGTTTATCATGGTCTCTGATTGGGGACAATATTTAGGTAGCCATATTATTTGGGTATTTTGTGGGTTCTTAGTCTGTTTAGTTGCCTGTTCTGCATTTCTCATATTAGCTGCACGGTTTGTTGTGTAGTTTTGTTCCGAATTTTTTCTTCATTAAAATAAGTATGTATGCTTACAACGCTGCGCCTTGGTCTCCCCCATATGGCGACCGTGACAAATATTGTAATATTGAGCACAGACAATCAGTCTCAACTAACTGCTGCTCTCTGACCCATATGGGCCATGGACAGACTGAACACTCCTCACTGGACAATAGAGAGTGCTCTCTGAAGAGATCACTGGAAGTAAGACTATCTTTTGTTATTTTACGTATAATTTTCTATAAAAAGATAGAAAGCGAGGATAACAGTAGGGAAAGAGACAGAGGTTGCATCAAAGGACACTAGGCCATATTCAAACCTTATCAACACCATAGACATGTGTTCCAGAGGCTGTGTCATTACCACTAGACCAGATAGACCACAAGACTGCCATCTTATTGGGGTTATTATGGTTTATATCTGTAAGATAGGTGCACCAATAGGGTCCCACATTAACAAGTACTGTCAGATGTCGGACAGGAATGCTTCATGTAGCCTAATCCACATCTCTCTCCCCACACTCACCAGGGATTAATGGAAATGTGTGCTCATGTGGTTTCTTTTATGAGATAATAGTTCCTTACTGGTAAACATAGAATACAGAGGCTTGAACTACACAGTTACAAAGTAATTTACGGCCTTTAAGGGACATTGGAAAAAAGCAACTTATTTATTGTAAATAAACTGAATCTCATTTGAGTGGCTGTCTCATCTTATCATTCCTATGTCCTTCTAGAAAAGAGATTGAAGCAGACCATTGTTAGGATGTCTCTGAAATCTAACTCAGGAGCTGACCTCAATGACCCAGTGGTAAAGGAACAGATGTTGGAGCAGGTACAGTAGTCCTACATCTCCCACATCAGAAATCAACATCATGCTCACTCATTTCACTCTTCTCATGATTAGGAACAGAAACTTGACATCACATAGTATTACATTTAGGAGGCTCAATTAAAATTGCTTTATATTGTGTGATCATATCTCATAGATCAGAAATGAGCTGGCCAAGAACGGAAACTTCATCCTAGACCTATGCTGGAGAGAACTGCCTAATTGAGATATTTTTCGCAAAACAGTTGAACTTGAAAGCCCTGAAGAATGTACACACTTTGTGTCAGGTATGAAAATGACCCTCCTTATGTTTAGTCTGTTCTTTCGATTCCCTTGTACAGTGTGTTGTTAGGTTTTACATCCCATTGACAGTATGAAAATTAAGGTGTTCATGAACTAATTCCAGTGAGAGTCTTTGTACTGTTTGTTTTCTTAGGTCAGTGTGGGTCTGGATGAAGAAGACCAGCCATGATGATGCAACAGGAGAGGGATGGAAGGTCAAAGAACTAAAATAGTCCATAATAAATAATATATTAAATTATTTTTAGTTTACGTTATTCAAGTTGTGAAAGTTAGCTTTCTCTCATGAAATACGAAACAAAAATATTAAGTAAGTGTCACGTTCTGACCTTAGTTCCCTTATTATGTCTTTGTGTTAGTTTGGTCAGGGCGTGAGTTGGGGTGGGTGGTCAATGTTCTTTTCTCTATGTTGTGTTTATGTTTCTGGCCTGGTATGGTTCTCAATCTGAGGCAGGTGTCGTTTGTTGTCTCTGATTGAGAATCATACTTAGGTAGCCTGTTTTCCCCATTTTAGTTGTGGGTGATTATTATCTGTTTAGTGTTTTCTGCACCTTGCAGGACTGTTTCGTTTTTTTCAGTTGTTATTTTGTATTTCAGTGTTCAGTAATAAATCATCATGAACACATACCACTCTGCGCATTGGTCCGATATTTCATACTCGTCAGGCGACGAAGACAACCGTCACAGTGAGGCTAGATTTAGATTTGACTATATTTTACTAATGCAACATACAATTATAATCTAGATGTTTTGTTGGTATTTGAACGTATTGTGATAAAAAAGCTTGTTGGGCAATTTGATTAGTGAAGAGAAGTGGATTTTTAAGTTTGTAGTTAAAACATGCATAGTGACAGTGAAGAATTGTCAGAGTGTAAAAGTCTTCATAATGATGTTACACACTCACTCATGGATGTAACTGTTGACATTCTGACATAAAATACATTTCATTAGTGACATCAGTATTATCATTATTTTCACCCTCCAGCAAGAATGGTGAGATGGGGACACAAATCACAACAATGTAGAATTACGTGCCCACTTCCAGGTGGCATGGTTCAGAGAAAGATGGAGACAGACAAACTCTTGTAGGTGTAACAGAATGACAGAATCCATTCAACGTTTGTATGTTCATTAGTTTTCGCTGGTGTGATGGTTTGTTGACTGTGTCAGCTATTACAGTCATAAACACTGGCTCATGGATAGCAGGGGAGAGGTGTGGGGTTCTTGCCCTTATTCATGTAGTTGATGGCTGTTATACATTAATCAACTTGATAAACCAAATACCATGAATCAGTTAGTGAAGGTTCAAAATATTTGACACCCTACATTTCTTGAATGATGTAGTCATTTAGCATATATCCAAATTGACAACAAGACAGGGAAGTAAAACCATATACTAACTACTTGTAACACTAAACTCCAACTAAGTAAGCTATCAGGAACTATGGGCTTTGGAAAATACAGAATTACATAGCACTTTGTTAACACAATTGGGTATTAGGCTGCCATAGCCCTGCAGGTACCACAAATAAAACAGGACTTAATATACACTCACTGGAAGGTCTATGATACTCATGTATTCAAACAGCAAGTTTCTAGCTATTGGCATAGACAGGGGTAATTGTAATTATACTGCAGTATGCTATGCAGTATGCTCTTATTGTAGCATGTACAGGCTACTGCTGTCTAATTTTGATCAACAGACCTCTGATCTTGAACTCCCTCCCTCTAGTAAATAAATCTGATTGATTGATCTGGCTGGGGCCCCAATGCTTTCCCTCACCTAGACGCTCTGAACACTGAGGTGTGCGTTATTATTGTAATGTAATATGTGGTTATCATATTGTTCAATATGTTTGTCCATGGCCTTAAAAGGCAAATGGCAATGGCCATGCATGCTTGATATGTTATTTAAAGTCACTAAAGGAAACCTAACCTAGTCAAGAGGGCCCAAAAAATAGTATACCTCTTCCAGAAAGACAGATTTAGGGTTAATACCATTACAGGGGAAGAACTGACATGAACACTTTCTACTGAGATTTACCCATCATTTCCCCAAGCGCAAAGTCTTGATTTCCCAATCAAATGAAGAGCAGAACATATCAGGTTATCTGAACTGAGTGGACAAATTATTAGGAACACCTTCCTAATATTGAGTTGCAGTTCTTGACACACTCAAACCGGTGTGCCTGGCACTTATTACCGTACCCCTTTCAAAGGCAATTAAATATTTTGTCTTGCCCATTCACCCTTTGAATGGCAGGCACACAATCCATGTCTCAACTGTCTCAATGCTTAAAAATAATTCTGTAACCTGTCTCCTCCACTTTATCTACACAGATTGAAGTGGATTTACAAGTGATGTCAATAAGGGGATCATAGCTTTCACCTGGATTTACCTGGTCAGTCTATGTCATGGAAAAAGCAGGTGTTCCTAATGTTTTGTGCCCTCGGTGTATATCTCCTTGGGGATTGGAACTCTTGTCTTGGTCATATGCCAACCAAAAATAAATTGTTATCTTCATGTAAATGTTGGAATTTTTCAAATGTTTTGGCTCCTACCAGAACTTAAAAATTGTATAAAGTGACACAAAAAATAAAAAATCAATCTATTACAGACTACAAAATATTTATTAAATACAATTTACTCAATGTGCATAAGTGGAGTCTCCCTTTTAGGTCATTTGATTTACAATATAGGGACATTAACACAGTCTTGGTGGGTCCACTCTTTCTAGAAGGATCTTTCAGCAAGACAACAGGGAGGAGACTTGATGATGTTGACTGACACAAGGGTGTGTTCAAAGGAGGAGGAGAGCAGATCCTCTTCATAAACACCAGCTACAGTACTTCTCCACCTGTCTGCTCATCAAAACCAAACAAGCCTTGCAGAGAGAGGAGGAGCCATAGAGGTATGTTTTATTTGACTTTAACTAATGGGATATTACAAGCCCTTTCTCACTATAACATCTCACCTCATGACCGATATTTTGGCGTCAAAAAGCATTCTTTTAAAGTTGTTATCTAGTAAATATGCCTAGGTCGGATCACAGTGACTCTCATAATGGAATATTTATCAAGCAGAGAGTAAGTCAGAAAATTTGTTGTTTAAAAAGAATTATGTAATGGCATGTAATACTGCACCAGCATGCCAGCTATAATTTTATCATATCACTTAACTTGATCAATGACATACAGTACTGTTTGTTTCTAATCTATATAGCTCAAGTTAAAAAAAAGGGATTCTGTCCGCAAAATGTATTGTTTTACTTAAATAGTTAACAGAGCATTAATTTATGATCCCTAGTGTAACGGCTGTTGGAAGGAGAGGACCAAGATGCAGCGTGGTAAGTGTCCATGTTAGATTTATTTGATAACTGAACACTGAAACAACAAAGTAAACAAAAGAACAACCGAAACAGTCCTGTCTGGTAGAGACACAGAGACAGAAAACAACTACCCACAACTCAAGTGGGAAAAACAGGCTGCCTAACTTTGGGTCCCAATCAGAGACAACGATTGCCAGCTGCCTCTGATTGGGAACCATACCAGGCCAAACGCATAGAAATAGAAAACATAGAACACAAAACATAGAATGCCCACCCCAACTCACGCCCTGACCAAACTAAAATAGAGACATACAAAAGGAACTAAGGTCAGGACGTGACACCTAGCCAGCTTGGGTGGAATTGAACTCATATATCAGGGGTCAGCACTTAGTCCTACATACAATTTGGCTCACACAGTCTGCAGCTAAACCCACTACAATGACACACAAGATTATGTGTCACTTTGTCAAATATTGGCATTAATAGATTGATGCCTCATTACAGAATACTTTTTTCCAAAAGATTCAGAGGTAAAATTTGAGCAAAACAGACATTTTCCTGTTAAAGGTGAAAGGCAAAGGTACAGTTACTCCTGATTTCACTCAAAATCATCCAAAACAGTACATTTTATGTCATAATATGAATATTTAAAAGCATCACAACACAACAAACATTTCATATTTCTTGAGGACAGAAGGGGGAGGAGAAAGGTTGAATCAAGTCACTTTAGTCACTCTTTCCCTGTCAAATTAGTCAGAGTATCATACTCTATTTGCCTAGTTAAATCCACTGGCTATTTTACATACTGTAGTTTTTACATTCATCTTGTTCATCCAGAAACAAATCAGCTGCTCAATGTTCAGGCTGTCACGAGAGACTTCTCTTCCATAACAGTTTGCATTCGGCATCTCTTTTCTCTATCACAAAATCCTTATTTATCATCTTGTTTCTTTTACATATTTATAAAATATTTTCTAAAACAGGCAAACACCTTCTTGCCCCTTTTACATCTTTTCAGTAGCTATGTGGCTCCCAACAGTGTTGGCAGTGTTTCTGGGTAAGAATTGTCTTCCCTTTTCTCCAACATCTTTAAACTAAAAACATCATTTAGAACATGTACACTGACCACAGTATGCTGATATAGTTACCTTATTTGCTCTACTGTGATACATATCCATGGTTTTAGATCTCACTATCTACGTACATGTTATACATGTGTAACAGATACAACATACACATTACTTTTTGTGATCTTTCTTGTTAAATTTACAGTGTGGGAATGTTTTCTTTGCCCAGGTGCAGCCCCTGACCTCTTCTTCAGCCAGCAGTCCTTGGATGAGTCCTTCAGTGACACAAGAGCATTTGAACCATGTGAGTGAACATGCTAATATGCTTTATAAGATAAGACATATCCTTCATGGTTTAGTGTAAATCAATCTACAATTGTAATATTGAGCATGGACAAAGCCATTTCTGTCACTATTGTGGTAGTCTTTTTAATTTACTTGTAATCTAATTGAAAACCACATTTGCCCCTATTCAACAGCTCACTGCTCACGGGGATTCCTGGTTGACAAAGACTCTGGTGGGAACGACATTCTGATGGTGTATGAACGGGACCACCATCATTGCCAGCTTGCCTGCACTCAGAACCCTGGGTGTTCCTACTTCAGCTACGTTGTTAAAGAGTATAATCTATTTGAGTATTTGGGTTGCCTGTTTGGGTGGTGGTCGCACCACTTCTTTCTGTAAATAGTTGAAGGATAAATTAGTTGAAGGCTAGAGAAATGTCACCTCTCTCGTGCACCGACTATGCATGAGATGAAAATGATATACAGTATTTGTTTACAGCTACATTGATTACAACTTTTTTTAAATGTAAAATAGAAATGACATAGGAAGTGCATCAGTTTTGTCTTTTACTTTCAAAACAGATTCCATTGCTATCAAAAGTATTCCTTTGGTCAACCAACTATGACAAACAATCCAGGAATCATATCTGGTTACACTAGGAAGGACTGCAGTGAAGGTATGGACCAATATAACAAACTGTACACATATTACTTACAATTCTTAAACATGTTTTCAGCATTCACATTGTCGATGAGTTGTAAATTAGCTCTAAATTGAGATGATGGAGTGATCTAGCTCAACAACATTAGTATGAAATGAGGTTTATTGAGCTTCAAATAACTTCAGCTCCATTTTAAATCCAAAGTAGTTTTATATTAACATTGATGTCAGGTCGTGGGTGATTCCTACCAAAACCCAAACAAAAGTTTCATCCATAGAGGTGTCCTTTAGAGGAAGGTTTGTTGAATTGAACAGTATTTGGCATTTGTACCTTGAAGCAGAGTTGAGAAGTATCTTTCTGAAGTTGGAATATTTGTGACATTCTAACCTTACTCAGTCTTCCTTTAAGACTCCAAGTGGAAATATGTTTATAGATTTTTTTTTTACATTAATCAAAAATGAATAGCTGAAATGTCTTCAGTCAATAAGTATTCAAACACTTTGTTATGGCAAGCCTAAATAAATTTAGGAGCAAAAATGTCTTTAACAAGTCACATAATAAATTACATGGACTCACTCTTTGTGCAATAATATAGTTTAACAAAATTTAAGAATCCCATAACGCTAAAAGTAACAGAGACCCCAGTCTGGAACTTTGATGTGGACGTAGAGTATATTATGAGTTGCACCCCATTTTGCCCTCAGAACAGCCTCAATTCGTCGGTACAATTCGTTGTGGAATCTACAAGGTGTCGAATGCGATCCACAGGGATGCTGGCCCATGTTAACTCCAATGCTTCCCGCAGTTGTGTCAGGTTGGCTGGATGTCCTTTGGGTGATAAACAATGTTGATACACATGGAAACTGTTGAGCTTGAAAAACCCAGCAGCTTTGCTGTTCTTGACATACTCAAACAGGTGTGCCTGGCAACTACAACCATACCCCGTTCAAAGGCACTTCAATATTTTGTTTTGCCCATTCACCCTCTAAATGGCACACATAAACAATCCATGTTGCAATTGTCTCAAGGCTTTAACATCCTTCTTTAATATTTTGTCTTGCCCATTCATTCACCCTCTAAATTGCACACAAACAATCCATGTTTCAATTGTCTCAAGGCTTTAACATCCTTCTTTAACTTCCTCCCCTTCATCTACACTGATTGAAGTGGATTTAACAGGTGATATCACTGAGGGAACATAGCTTCACCTGAATTCACCTGGTCAGTCTGTCATGGAAAGAGCATGTTTTGCACACTCAGTTTATGGCAACAAATCCTTCCTCTAACGGACCATTCTATGGATTATATTTAGTGATAATCCCCAAAGGTTCAGTATTTATTTGGTTCTAGTTTGATGAGGAATCACTCCTGTGCTTTGTCTGTCCACACAGGTCCAGCAGTAGAGATACCATTGTTTACTCTGGTTAGTGAGGGGAGGAGCATGGCGGAAGCCCAGAAGTTCTGCAGGGAGTACTACGAGGAACTGGCCACCATCTTCAATGCTGAGGACCAGATAGCAGCTCTGAGAGCAGTGTCAGCACAGAGTCTCACTGACGCTGTCTGGGTCCACTCCCAATACAATGCTTTTTGTCCCAGAGTGGGCTATTGGAATCCACCATATGCAAAGTGTGTTGTTCATGAACAAAGTGCAAAAGTATGGGGTTTGAGAGATTGCACAAATCCATGTCAATTTGTGTGCCAGAAAAGTAAGTTGATTTTGCATCCATTCTCTCCCTTGTCTGATATTTGTAAACTATTACTCCAAAGTAATGTAAACACTTTACTTGAAGGGGGTTATTCATTCAGAACACCTTGGTAAGGTACATAGTACATTTCAAATAATGTATCCTTTGACAACTGTTTAGGTACATTTATTTAACATCAATGTCTGTGTCTTTCAGACATTTTTAGGACAATTGTGTATATTCTGTCCTTAGGCACACAATCAAAAAATTCCTCAGAGCTTAAATATTACATGGGTCAAGGTTCATTGACGTGGGAACGGGCACAGACGGCTTGCCGAGACAATGGAGATGACTTAGCGAGCATCCTCACCCAAGAGGATTACACAGCATTCCAAAGCATAAAAGAGACACAGCAGTATGATATGTGGATTGGACTCTACTGGAAGACTTCTACCAGAATGTGGCAGTGGTCCAATGGGGACCTCTTCCCATACTGTGTGTCTGAGCCTCAACTGGGTGCTAGTAACTGCTGCTCCCTGACCCGTCAGGGCCATGGACAGACTGAACACGCTTCCCTGGACAAGATAGACTGCTCTCTGAAGAGGCCGTTCCTTTGCACTGGAAGTAAGACTGACATCTTTTATTGAACAGATAGAGAGAGGATAATACAGGCAGAGGTTGAGTCAAAGGGCACTAGACTGGATTCAAACCTATTCTGACACCATAAACATGTGTTCCAGAGGCTGTGGCATTACCACTAGACCAGACAGACCACAAGACTGCCATCTCATGGCATTTTTGCCCCAGTAGGGTCCCACTGCAGTAAACACTGTCACATGGGACATTGAGATGCTACATGTAGCCTATTCCAGCCACCTCTCTCTCCCCACTCTCACTAGGAACAAATGCAAATGTTTGTTCATGTGGTTTCTAATATGATATGATAGTTCCATACCGGTAAACATAGAACACAGAGGATTGCTACTACACAGTTACAAAGTAATTTACAGCCTTTAAAGAACATTGGAAGAAAAGTTAATTATTTATTGACAAATAAGATGAATCTCATTTGAGTGGCTTTCTCATCTTATCATTCCTATGTCCTTCTAGAAAAGAGAATCAAGCAGACCATTGTAAGGATGTCTCTGAAATCTAACTCAGGAGCTGACCTCAATGACCCAGTGGTAAAGGAACAGATGTTGGAGCAGGTACAGTAGTCCTACATCTCCAACATCAGAAATCAACGTCATCCTCACTCATTTCACTCTTCTCATGATTAGGAATAAAACTAAAATCACATAGAATTACATTTAGGATGCTGTATTAAAATGAGGGCTGCTGACATTATCTGGTTTGATCATATCTCACAGATCAGAAAGGAGTTTGCCAAGAACGGGAACTTCCTCAAAGACCTGCGCTGGAGAGAACTGCCGAATGGAGAAGTTTTTCACAAAATAGTTGAACTTGGAAGCCCTGAAGAAGGTAAACACTTTTTTTTGTCAGTTATGAAAATGACCCTCTTTAAGATTAGTATGCTGTTCAGAGTCCCTTGTACAGTGTGTTAGGTTTTGCATCCCATTGACAGTATGGAAATCAAGCAAGATGTTCATGAACTAATACCAGTGAGGGTCTTTGTACTGTTGTGTTTGTTTTCTTAGGTCAGTGTGGGTCTGGATGAAGAGGACCAGCCATGATGATGCAACAGGAGAGGGATGGAAGGTCCAAGAAAACTAAAATAGTCAAGCTCTCTGTAAATAATCCTAGTACCTCATAATATATGACCGTATGTCAATAACATTGTCTTAGAAATAAGATGTCAAGTTATGTTAGGCTAGTTTTAAACTCTACAATGTTTTACTATTGTAAAATCAAATTAGACTTGTTGGTGTATGAATTTAATGTAATAATGTTTGTTGTACATGAGGTCAATTTGATTAATGAAGAGAAGTTTGTAGTTTAAACATGCATAGTAACACCTTTTAGTGAGGGATCTGCATTGTATAATTCTTCATAATGATGTTACACACTCACTCATGGATGTAACTGCCGACATTCTTAAATAAAATATGTTTTAATTAGTGGCATCAGTATTACCATTATTTTCACCCTCCAGCAAGAATGGTGAGATGGGGACACAAATCACAACAATGTAGAATTATGTGCCCACTTCCAGGTGGCATGGTTCAGAGAACTGTAAAGAAGGAGACAGAGAGAATGTTGTGGGTGTGACAGAATGACACTATCCATGTTATCAAGCTAATCAACGTTTGTATATCATAATTTTCCCTTTTGTCATGGTTTGTTGACTGTGTCAGCTATTACAGTCATAAACACTGGCTCATGGATAGCAGGGGAGAGGTGTGGGGTTCTTGCCCTTATTCATGTAGTTGATGGCTGTTATACATTAATCACCTTGATAAACCAAACACCACAGATCAGTTTGTACCTTCACTAAGATTTGACAACCTACATTTAATGTATCATGTTGTTATTTAGCATTTATCTAAATTGACATAAAGACAGGGAAGTAAAAGCACATCCTAACTACTTATGACACTAAACTCCAACTAAATAGGATATCAGGAACTATAGGCTTTTGTACGTCCAGAATGACATTTCACTTTGTTAACACAGTTGGGTATTAGGCTGCCATAGCTCTGCAGGTACCGCATAGAAAACAGGACTTTACTTATGATCACTGGATACTATGATACTCCTATATTCAAACAGCATGTTTCTAGCCAAATGCATAGACAGGGGTAGTTGTAATTATACTGCATTATGCTATGCAGTATGCTCTTATTGTACTATGTACAGGCTACTGCTGTCTAATTATGAAATATCTTGATCAACTGACCTCTGATCTTGAACTCCCTCTCTTTTATATTCAAAATACTGGTAAATATTTTTCAGACCGAAGATATCTACTCTGATTGATTGCTCTGGCTGGGGCCCATGCTTCACCTCACCTAGCTTCTCTAAACACTGAGGTTTGAGTTATGATTGTAATGCAATATGTGGTTATCATGTTGTTCAATATGAGTGTCCATGGTCTTAAAAGGCAAATGAAAATGGCTATGAATGCTTGCTAAGTTATTCAATAGAGTCTCCAAAGGAAAATTAGCCAAGAGGGCCCACAAACAGTGTACCTCTCCCAGAAAGACAGGTTTAGGGTTAATTCCATTACAGGGGGAGAACTGGCATGAAAATTGTCAATTGAGATTTACCTATCATTTCCCTGAGCCAAAGCCTTGATTTACCAATCAAACGAGGAGCAGGACATATCAAGTTGTCTACATTGAGTGTACAAAACATTAGAAACAACTTTCTAATATTGATTTCCCACCCCCCCTTTTCCCCTCAGAACAGCCTCAACTCTACAAGGTGTTGAAAGCAGGGGATGCTGGCCCATGTTGACTCCAATGCTTCCCACAGTTGTGCCAAGTTGGCTGGATGTCCTCTGGGTGGTGGACCATTCTTGATACACACAGGAAACTGTTGAGCATGAAAAACCCAGCAGCGTGACAATTAATGACACTGTTCAAAGACCCTTAAATGTTTTGCGCTGCATATTTACCCACTGAATGCACACACATACAATCCATGTCTCAATTGTCTCAAGGCTTAAAAATCCTTCTGTAACCAGTCTTCTCCCCTTTATTTACACTGAAGTGGATTTAACAAGTGAGATCAATAAGGGCACATAGAATTCACCTGGATTCACCGCGTCAGTCTACTGTATGTCATGGAAATAGCAGGTGTTCCTATTGTTTTGTACACTCAGTGTATAACACCACGGTGATTTGAACTCTAGTCTTGGTCATATTCCATCCAAAGAATAGCTAATTGTAATTGGATTATTCCAAGCATAAGTTGTTATGTTTATGTACAGTATTTGGGAAATGTTGATCTTAGGTTATGTTGATCCTACATGATCTTAACAATTATTTTATAAGATATTATACCACCTAGAGCCCTGGTGCATGAAGTTAAGCAACATAATCAAAAAAAATCACCATCAAAATATGTATTTAATTTAGAGATGTCTGTTTATGTGTCACACACACGCCTATGTCACACTTCCATATCTGTGGTGGAAAGTGGCAGAGCTACAGCCCTGTTTGTCAGTCCAGGAGACATCCTGAAAATCTGTTTTCTCATGAAAAATGTCTGTAGCATCTGAACGGTTAGGCCTACAACTAATATGACCGCAGATACGGAAGTGTGACATAGGCGGATGAGGTGGATTAAGATGCAGAACATGTAAATAAACAGATATCTCTAGCTGAAACTGACATATTTGAATGGGATTTTTTAAATTATGTAGCTTAACTTGACGCACCTGTGCTCTAGGGGTATAATGTATTATAAAATAATTGTTAAGATCATATAGGATCAAAACGTCCTAAGATCAACATTTACTAAATACTTCATAGAAAGGAGACACTCTCACAAACACAATGTTGTTTTGCTCTACAACCCACACAAGCCCCACAGGACCCATCTGAAGTTGGCAATACTGATGTGCCAACTTTTGTCTGTACATTCCAAACCATTTGGGCTGCAATCTACTGAACTGAAAAAGCGCAACATGCACCAATTTCAAAGATTTTACTGAGTTACAGTCCATATAAAGAAATCCATATAAAGAAATCACATGACTGGGAATACAAATATTCATCTGTTGGTCACAGATACCTTAAAAAAAAGGGCAAGGCATATGGATCATAAAACCAGTCAGTATCTGGTGTGACCACCATTTGCCTCATGCAGTGCCTGTGTTGCCTGTGGAATGTCGTCCCTACTCCTCTTTAATGGCTGTGCGTAGTTGCTGGATATTGGCAGGAATTGGAACACGTTGTCGTACACATCGAACCAGAGCATCCCAGTTTAGAACCCCCCCTCTCCAACTTAGATGCTTAAGAATTTTAAACTAACAATATATCAAATTATTATAACTTACTATACTACAACACATTTATTTCATATAATTTACTCAATGTGGATAAGTGGTGTCTCCCTTTCAGGTTGTTTGATTTACAATATAGTGACATTAACACAGTCTTGCTGGGTCCACTCTTTCTAGAAGGATCTTTCAGCAAGGCAACAGGGAGGAGGCTTGATGATGTTGACTGACATAAGGGTGTGTTCAAAGGAGGAGAGCAGATCCTCTTTATAAACACTCCAGCTACAGTACTTCTCCACCTGTCTGCTCATCAAAACCAAACAAGCCTTGGAGAGAAAGAGAGGAGGAGCCAATAAGGTACAGTATGTTTTAATTTAATTTTACTACTGGGATATTTCAAGCCCTTTCTCACTGTATAACATCTTACATCATGACCAATATTTGTGTCAAAAAGCATTATTTGTTATCTAGTAAATATGTCTAGTTTGGATCACAGTAGCTCTCACAATGGGATATTAATCAAGAAAAAAAACAAGCTGAGGAAGAATGTTCCTGTTAAATGTGACAAGCAATGGCCAAGTTAGTCCTGAAATCACAGAAAATCATCCAAACCACGATTTTATATAACATTAATATTTATAAGCATCAAAGCGCTACAAACTTTTCATATTTTTGGGAGAAGAGAAGTGGGAGGAGAAAGGTTGAATTCATCCACTTCAGTCACTCTTTCCCTGTCAAATGAGCCAGAATAACATCCTCTATTTGCCTAGTTAAATCCACAGGCTATTTTATTAAATATATTTTTAAAAATGTATTTATTGAATATTCGAAACATACAAAATACTTGCAGTGAAGCCGCTCAACAACTACATCATACCAGTCATCCAACAGATTCCCATTCAGAGTGACACACAGAAGCATCCAGGGCCAATGCCCTGCTCAAGGGCATGATGACCGATCTACCACCACGCCAACAAAAGTAAACCCGAACCCTCCAATATCCCCCCCACAGTTCCCCAATAGATGTCCCTCAACCATTCGAGACCCCTCCCACAGTCCCCCCCCCAGGAAGAAAAATAAGAAATAGAAAATACTATTAATTCCATTCCCCACCCCCAAGAAGCACCCAATGCACCAACAACCAAGAGAATGAACTAAAGAGAAAAAAGGAAAAGACAGAAGAAAACAACAAACAACAACGCATATATATATATATATATTTAAAACACTGGCTATTTTACATACCGTAGCTTTTACATTAATTTCAGCACCCAGAACTAAATCAGCTGCTCAATGTTAAGGCTGTCACAAGAGACTTCTTTTCCATAACAGTTTGCATTCAGTATCTCTTTTCTCAATCACAAATTCCTAATATCATCTTATTACTTATACATCTTCATAAAATATTTTGAAATTCAAGGTCTTTAGAAATTGTAGAGAATTTTTTTTTAAATGAAATACAGAAATATTTCATTTACACAGGAATTCACACCCTTGAGTCAATAATTAGGTGCTTCTCCATTGGCAGCGATTACAACTGTGAGTCTTTCTGGGTAAGTCTCTAAGAGCTTACCACACCTGGACTGTGCAACTCTTGCCCATTATTATTTTCAAAATTCTTCAAGTTCTGTCACATTTCTTGTTGATCATTGTTAGAAAAACCAAGCAAACTGAACCAGGTTTTCCTCTATGATTTTGCCCATGCTTAGCTCTATTCCATTTATTTTAGTCTTAGTCTTTAATGATTACAAGTACACCAATAACATGAGGAAGCCACCACTATTCTTGAAAATATGCATAGTGCTTCTCAGGAATGTGTTGTAATGGATTTGCCCCAAACATAACACTTTGTATTCAGGACCAAAAGTTAATTGCTTGCCACATTTCTTGCAGTATTACGTTAACGCCTTGTTGCAAACTGGATGCATGTTTTGGAATATGTTTTATTCCGTGCAGGCATTCTTCTTTCACTCCGCCAATTAGGTTGGTATTGTGGAGTAACAACAATGTTGTTGATCCATCCTCAGTTCTCTCAGATCACAGCCATTGAACTCTGTAAGTGCTTTAAAGTCACCATTGGCTTAATGGTGAAATCCCTGAGCTGTTTACTTCCTCTCTGTCATGCCCTGGCCATAGAGAGGTTTTTATTCTCTATTTTGGTTAGGCCAGGGTGTGACTAGGGTGGGCATTCTATGTTCATTTTCTATTTGCTGAATTTCTGTGTTGTTTGGCCGGTGTGGTTCTCAGAGTCAGCTGTCTATCGTTGTCTCTGATTGAGAACCATACTTAGGTAGCCTTTTCCCACCGGTGTGGGTAGTTATTTTCTGTTTAGTGTGTTTTGCCCCTGACGGAGCTGTTTCGGTTGTTATTTTGTTACTTGTTGTATTTAGTGTTCAGTTTAATAAATAACATGAACACGTACCACGCTGCACCTTGGTCCTCACCTTCTTCCACCAACGGCCGTTACAGAACTACCCACCACCAAAGCACCAAACAGCATGGTAAGGAGGAGCAGCGCTATCTGGAGAAATGGACATGGAAGGAGATACTGGAAGGCAAGGGACCCTGGGCACAGACTGGGGAGTATCGTCGTCCACGGGAGGAACTGGAGGCAGCTAAGGCTGAGCGGCAATACTACAAGGAGTTGGCACGGCTGGCAAGGAAGCCCGAGAGGCATCCCCAAAAAATGTATTGGGGGAGGCACACGGGGAATGCGGCAGAGTCATGATTCAGACCTGAGCCAACTTCCCGTGCTTACCGTAAGGAGCCGAGGATGGAACCAGAGCCAGTCGGGGTGGAATTGGAGGTGAGCGAAGGGAGCGAAGCAGAGAGAGTGAAGGAGTTAATGGGGAGATTGGAGGAGAGAGTAATGAGGTAGTTGCTGTGTTGGTACATGAGGCACAACATCCGCCCGACGGAGCGTGTCCGGGATTTGATGTCACCTGAGTCAGCTCTCCATACTTGTCCTGAGGTGCGTGCTAGCCTTTTGGTGAAGACTGTGCCAGCCCCACGCACCAGGCCTCCTGTGCTCCTCCCTAGCCCTGCACGTCCTGTGCCAGCTCGGCGCTACAGCTCTCCAAGACATGCCTCCCATGGTGGGCAACGTACTGGTCAGGCACCGTGTTATGCGGTGGAGCACACAGTGTCTCCAGTAAGCATTCTTAGCCCAGTGCGCTAAATCCCAGCTCCCCGCATCTGCCGGGCTAGGGTGAGGATTCAGCCAGGATGGATGGTGCCAGCCCTGCTCTCCAGACCTCTAGTGCGTCTCCTCGGGCCAGGATATCCTGCGTCGGGGCTGCGCACTGTGTCTCCCGTGTGTCTGCACAGCCCAGTGAGTCCTGTGCCTGCGCCCTGCACGTGCCCGGCTAAAATCACCATCCAGCCAGGACGGGTTGTGCAGGCCCTTAGTTCGAGACCTCCAGTGCGCCTCCACGGCCCGGTCTATCCTGTGCTTCCAAGGACCAGGCTGTCTCTCAGTCTCCTCCCTCCAGAGTCGCCCGCCTGTCCGGCGCTGCCAGAGACACTTTCTGAAGACAATGTATGTACAAGTTATACATGTGTAACAGATACAACAAACAATACCTTTTCAGGTCTTTCTTGTGAAATGTACAGTATGGGAATGTTTAGACTTTTCTTTGCCCAGGTGCAGCCCCTGACCTCTTCTTCAGCCAGCAGTCCTTGGATGAGTCCTTCAGTGACACAAGAACAGTTGAACCATGTGAGTGTATATGCTACATCAAATCAAACTTTATTTGTCACATATGAGGAATACAGCAAGTGTAGACCTTACTTACAAGCCCTTAACCAACAGTGCAGTTCAAGAAGAGTTAAGAAAATATTTACCAAATTAACAAAAGTAAAACAAATATAAAAAGTAACACAATAACATAACAATAACGAGGCTATATATAGGGGGTACCGTTACCGAGTCAGTGTTGGGGGGCATAGGTTTGAGGTAATTTGTACATGTAGGTAGGGGTGAATTGACTATGCTATACAGAAAATACCCGAGCTCTGAAGCAAGCTTCCAGAAAATTGGAACGGAAATGGCGCCACACCAAACTGGAAGTCTTCCGACTAGCTTGGAAAGACAGTACCGAAGAGCCCTTACTGCTGCTCGATCTTCCTATTTTTTCCAACTTAATTGAGGTACAATACGAAATGTATTATTGATACTGTCGCAAAGCTAACTAAAAAGCAGCATTCCCCAAGTGAGGATGGCTTTCACTTCAGCAGTAATAAATTCATGAACTTGAGGAAAAGATCATGATTATCAGAAAGCAAATTACGGACTCTTCTTTAAATCTAGGTATTCCTTCAAAGCTCAGACCTGAGTCTGCACAACTCTGCCAGGACCTAGGATCAAGAGAGACACAAGTCTTTTAGTACTATATCTCTTGACACAATGATGAAAATAATCATGGCCTCTAAACCTTCAAGATGCATACTGGACCCTATTCCAACTAAACTACTGAAAGAGCTGCTTCCTATGCTTGGCCCTCCTATGTTGAACATAAATGGCTCTCTATCCACCGGATGTGTACCAAGCTCACTAAAAGTGGCAGTAATAAAGCCAAACCTTGACCCATAAAATATTTTAAAAACTATCGGCCTATATCGAATCTTCCATTCCTCTCAACATTTTTAGAAAAGGCTGTTGCGCAGCAACTCACTGTCTTCCTGAAGACAAACAATGTATACGAAATGCTTCAGTCTGGTTTTAGACCCCATCATAGCACTGAAACTGCACTTGTGAAGGTGGTAAATTACCTTTTAATGGCATCAGACCGAGGCTGTGCATCTGTCCTCGTGCTCTTAGACCTTAGTGCTGCTTTTGATCGATCGATCACCACATTCTTTTGGAAAGATTGGAAACCCAAATTGGTCTACATGGACACGTTCTTGCCTGGTTTAGATCTTATCTGTCGGAAAGATATCAGTTTCTCTGTGAATGGCTTGTCTTCTGTCAAATCAACTGTAAATTTGTGTTCCTCAAGGTTCCGTTTTAGGATCACTATTGTTTTCACTATATATTTTACCTCTTGGGGATGTCATTCGAAAACATAATGTTAACTTTCACTGCTATGCGGATGACACAGAGCTGAACATTTCAATGAAACATGGTGAAGCCCCAAAATTGCCCTCGCTAGAAGCCTGTGTTTCAGACATAAGGAAGTGGATGGCTGCAAACTTTCTACTTTTAAACTCGGACAAAACAGAGATGCTTGTTCTAGGTCCCAAGAAACAAAGAGATCTTCTGTTGAATCTGACAATTAATCTTAATGGTTGTACCGTCGTCTCAAATAAAACTGAAGGACCTCGGCGTTACTCTGGACCCTGATCTCTTTCAAGGACAGCTTTTTTCCATCTACGTCACAATGCAAAAATCAGACATTTCTGTCCAAAAATGATGCAGAAAAATTAATCCATGCTTTTGTTACTTCTAGGTTAGACTACTGCAATGCTCTACTTTCCGGCTACCCAGATAAAGCCCCTTCCTTGACAGGAATGAACTTCAGTTAGTGCTAAATACGGCTGCTAGAATCCTGACTAGAACCAAAAAATGTGATCATATTACTCCAGTGCTAGCCTCCCTACACTGGCTTCCTGTCAAGGAAAGGGCTGATTTCAAGGTTTTACTGCTAACCTACATTTATGGAATGGTCTGCCTACCCATGTGAGAGACGCAAACTCGGTCTCAACCTTTAAGTCTTTACTGAAGACTCATCTCTTCAGTGGGTCATATGATTGACTGTAGTCTGGCCCAGGAGTGTGAAGGTGAACGGAAAGGCTCTGGACCAACGAACCGCCCTTGCTGTCTCTGCCTGGCCGGTTCCCCTCTTTCCACTGGGATTCTCTACCTCTAACCCTATTACAGGGGCTGAGTCACTGGCTTACTGGTGCTCTTTCATGCCGTCCCTAGGAGTGGTGCGTCACTTGAGTGGGTTGAGTCACTGATGTGATCTTCCTGTCTGGGTTGGTCCCCCCCCCTTGGGCTATGCCGTGGCGGAGATCTTTGTGGGCTATACTCGGCCTTGTCTCAGGATGGTAAGTTGGTGGTTGAAGATATCCCTCTAGTGGTGTGGGGGCTGTGCTTTGGCAAACTGGGTGGGGTTATCCTTCCTGTTTGGCCCTGTCCGGGGGTATCATCGGATGGGGCCACAGTGTCTCCTGACCCCTCCTGTCTCAGCATCCAGTATTTATGCTGCATTAGTTTGTGTCGGGTGGCTAGGGTCAGTTTGTTATATCTGGAGTACTTCTCCTGTCTTATCCGGTGTCCTGTGTGAATTTAAGTATGCGCTCTCTCTCGGAGGACCTGAGCCCTAGGACCATGCCTCAGGACTACCTGGCATGATGACTCCTTGCTGTCCCCAGTCCACCTGGCCGTGCTGCTGCTCCAGTTTCAACTGTTCTGCCTGCGGCTGTGGAATCCTGACCTGTTCACCGAACGTGCTATCTGTCCCAGACCTATTATTTGACCATGCTGGTCATTTATGAACATTTGAACATCTTGGCCATGTTCTGTTGTAATCTCCACCTGGCACAACCAGAAGGACTGGCCACCCCTCATAGCCTGGTTCCGTTAGGTTTCTTCCTAGGGAGTTTTTCCTAGCCAATGTGCTTCAACTCATGCATTGCTTGCTTTTTGGGGTTTTAGGCTGGGTTTCTGTACAGCACTTTGTGATATCAGCTGATGTACGAAGGGCTATATAAATTGATTTGATTTATGCATAGATAGTCAGCCAGTAGTAGCAGCAGTATACAAAACAAATGGAGGAGGGGGTGTCAATGTAGTAGTCCGGTGGCCATTTGTGACGTGTCCTTCATCGTTTAGTGTAAATCAATCTAATATTGAGCATGGACAAAGCCATTTGTCACTTGTGGTAGTTTATGTTATCCAAATTAACCACGTGCCCCTATTCAACAGCTCACTGCTCACGGGGATTCCTGGTTGACAAAGACTCTGGTGGGAACGACATTCTGATGGCATATGAATGGGACCACCATCATTGCCTGCTTGCCTGCACTCAGAACCCTGGGTGTTCCTACTTCAGCTACGTGGTTAAAGAGTATAATCTATTTGAGTATTTGGGTTGCCTGTTTGGGTGGTGGTCGCACCACTTCTTTCTGTAAATAGTTGAAGGATAAATAGTTGAAGGCTAGAGAAATGTCACCTCTCTCATGGACTGACTATGCATGAGATCAAAATGATACAGTATTTGTTTACAATTATTGATTGACTGCTACATGTAGACTACTCGAGTCACATTTCTCTCCCCACCTTTCAGATATGTGGTCATGTGATTTCTATTATGAGATAATAGTTCCATACTGGTAAACATAGAATACAGAGGCTTGAACTACAGTTCCAAAAATAATTTACAGCCTTTAAAAGGACAGTGGAAGAAAAGTAACTTATTAATTGTAAATAAGCTGAATATCATTTGAGTGGCTGTCTCATCTTATCATTCCTATGTCCTTCTAGAAGAGAATGAAGCAGACCATTGTAAGGATCTCTCTGAAATCTAACTCAGGAGCTGACCTCAATGACCCAGTGGTAAAGGAACAGATGTTGGAGCAGGTACAGTAGTCCTACATCTCCCACATCAGAAATCAACGTCATGCTCACTCATTTCACTCTTCTCATATGATCTCAAGTTTATATTCCTATGAATCACATTATTAAACTCTGATGCTTGATTAAAATAGGAGGGCTGCTGGCTTGATCACATCTCACAGATCAGAAAGGAGTTTATGAAGAATGGGAACATAATCCAAATCCTACGCCGGAGAGAACTGCTGAATGGAGACGTTTAATGCAAAACAGTTAAACTTAGAAGCCCTCTAAGCACTTTTTTTTGTGTCACAGTCATGAAAATGACCCTCCTAATGTTTAGTCTGTTCTTTAGATTCCCTTGTATAGTGTTAGGTTTTGCATCCCATTGACAGTATGGAAATGAAGTAGTGTGTGTTTTCTTACAGCAGGTCAGTGTATGCAGAGGACGAGTCATGAAAGTGCAACAGGACATGGATGGAAGGTCTAGGAATACTAAAATAGTCAAGCTTACTGTAACCCTAGTACCTCATAACATATTATATAAATAACATTATTTTAGTTCACAGGCAATGATTTTCAAATGCAAGTTATGTTTTTGTTCAAAGGTTTTTTTAAACATCGAATGATAATCTATGATTTGTTGGTGTATGAATGTAATAGTGTGTTGTACAGGGCAATTCGATTAGTGAAGAGAGGAGGAATAAAAGGGACATTTGTGATTTGATGTTTGTAGTTTAAACATGTATATAACACGTTTTAGTGAGGGATTTGCAGTGTAAAATTCTTCATAATGAGAAATGTTGCACACTTTTCATGGACTTGTAGGGTTAAAGTTGATTTTGGGGGTCTTCTAAAAGGCCCCCACCATTGATTATGTTGTTATTAATTTGCTTATGTACCATTGTACTTACGCTCACGGTATAGCTGAATATTGAGGCCTCTGTCTGTGAGAAAAGGGACTGAGGGTGATAGCGAGACACAGAGACAGCTTCTGTTTTTCTCAGAAACAAGGGCAGATTTGCATACCGCTGAGACAGGTTCTCAGAAACCTTGTGTTAAGAATAACTTGTTCTTTAAGCTGCACATGCAGGGTTTGACATAGGATAAGGTGTGATCTCGGGTATATAAGATGCTGTCTTTCTATTGTTCGGGGCAGAACTCAGGAGAGACATCAGTGTTATTTGACTTCTGTCTACAACTGTATTCTAATTAAAATATATTATTTTTTTAGTCTTGGTACACTGCAACTCTACTCTAACCTGGTCTTACAAGCCATTTCATTCACACTAACGGTTCTCTTTAGTTGTAGGAGAGTCGGACCAAAATGCAGCGTGTAGATTTCGATCCATGTTAAATAAACAAACGTAAAACACAAATCAATTATAAACACTACAAAACAAAGAACGTAACGAAAACAGCCTATACTTGTGTAAACTAACACAGAGACAGGAACAAGGACACTAAGGACAATCACCCACCAAAACAGGCTACCTAAATATGGTTCCCAATCAGAGACAATGACTAACACCTGCTTCTGATTGAGAACCATATCAGGCCAAACATAGAACTAGACAAACCAGACACACAACATAGAATGCCCACTCAAGATCACACCCTGACCAAACAAAACATATAAACATGCAAAGCAAACTATGGTCAGGGCGTGACAAAATGAGCTCTAAATTGAGATAACGGAGTGATCTAGCACAACAACATTAGCATGTTCCTTTATAAATCCAATGTAGTTTTATATTAGTCATTGATGTCAGTCCGTGGATGATCCTCACAAAACAGATCATGTTTTTTTTTGTTAGTTAAAAAAAAAAAAAGTTCATTCATAGGTTCCTTTGGAGGAAGGATTGTTAAAATATACAGTATTTGAGATTTGTACCTTAAAGTAGGATTGAGAAATAATTACCTGAAGTTGGAATATGTTTTGTATTTTGGCCTTACCAAGGCTTCCTTTAAGACGCCATAATCAAATCAAATTTTATTTGTCACATACACATGGTTAGCAGATGTTAATGCGAGTGTAGCGAAATGCTTGGTTGACAAAGTATGTAGGTGCTACAAAGTAAAAGTTGGTTTCACATGGACCTTTATCGCTTGTTCTATGAAATGAGTAGTATTTTGATTTCATTAACACATTTCTTACATACATTTATGAATATTGAAAAATATAAACAAACATAAAAAAATTAGAGGTACCCAGCATCACGGCTTCATTGCTCCAGACCACCACAAGGGGGAGTTAGAGCACTCGTTATGCATTTGGGTTCCAATGACGAATTTGAAGCAAGCAACGGGTCCCTGGTGACTTTCTTGAGCAAAGATGACAAAACATTACGGTGGAAGCAAAAGTAAGTAGTTGTAACGTCATAATGAGTCAAGCAAAAAACGTACTATTGAGTGGAATATGTTAGTTAAATGTAGCGACAAATGATTTTGTAAATTAACTTTATGACAAAATAATTGGCACAAATGGCTATTTAGCAAGTTAGCTGACTAGCTAACATTAGCCAGCTGGTGTAATTACATGGTATGACATGAATGTAAATTGAATGTACATTTGTGTAAGCTTGTCTTGCCATGCAATGCAGCTGAAGTAACATAGCTAGCTAACTATTTACTTGTTTATTGTGTAGTGGAGGATAAAATCACTATGCCTATTCAGGTGTAGCTCGCTATAGTATATAGCCGATCTGTGTATGAACCCTAAAACGTTAGTTTCTGAACTAATATTCATACCAATCTATGAACCTCAACTATCATAGTTGCTGTATCAATTTCAAGTCTGAATGGCATTAATGAAGCCTATGGATTGAGTAGAATATAATAACTTTGTGCCAATGATACAAGTCCTATATGCATGTACTGTAGTTATTACCACGCATGAGTTCCCCACATTGTAGCCTGTACATTGAATATATTCACTAATCATGTACTTCCATGGCAAATAAAGGTGTGGTTCAGGTATGCCCAGTACTGTACACCGTCACATTGTACAGCGCCATATTTTCCGTTCCATCCTAACAGAAACCCAGAGGGTTTTTAGTTTTTCATTGAATAGAAACAGCATAATATTAATCAAATGGCATCGGAGCAGAAGGCAGACATTTTACGTGCCCCCAACCAAGTGTTTTTTTGTTTATTTATCTGCATTGTTTGTTACTTATTTTTGTACTATTTATGTACATAATGTTGTTGCTACCGTCTCTTATGACCGAAATTAGCTTCTAGACATCAGGACTGCGATTACTCACCATGGACTAGCAGAATCTTTTTTCTTCTTTCACGACTCTGACGAGCCCGAGGCGGAGGATAGACGGCTCCCTCGGGAACAGGCCCCGACCCCCATGATCTGTGTGAAGAGGAGGCGGAGAAAGAGGCCAGAGCGGGCTGCCTTCTGAGGAGTAGGAGGCGATCGAATAAACCCCCACTTCCCTCAATTCTGCTCGCAAACATGCAATCATTGGACAATAAAATGGGCAAGTTATTGGGAAGATTAAACTAACAACGGGACATTAAAAACTAAACACAGTCATGGCTGAACAACTACAATATCAAAATACAGCTGGCTGGTTATACGATGTACCGGCAGGATAGAACAGCACATCTGGTAAGACAAGGGGCGACGGTCTATCTATTTTTGTAAACAGCTGTGCACGATATCTAAGGAAGTCTCGAGCTACTGCTCGCCTGAGGTAGAGTTTCTCATGATAAGCTGCAGACCACATTACCTACCGAGAGAGTTCTCAAATATATTTTTGTAGCTGTTTACATAACACTACAGTCAGAGTGTCACGAACGTCGTCAGGGAAATGACCGGACCAAGGTGCAGAGTGGTGAGCGTACATTTTCTTTTAATGTTATCAATGTCACCAACAAAACAAGAAACAACAACCCGACCATGAAGCTGACTAGTGCTATACAGGCCACTAACACAGACAACTACCCACAACTAAGGTGGCAAAAGAGGCTGCCTAAGTATGATTCCCAATCAGAGACAACGATAGACAGTTGTCACTGATTGAGAACCATACCCGGCCAAAACATAGAAACAGAAAACATAGAAATAAAGAAACTAGAATGCCCACCCTAGCCACACCCTGGCCTAACCAAAATAGATAATAAAAGCCTCTCTATGGCCAGGGTGTGACAAAGAGGCTGGGACTAAGATAGCATTGAATGAGCTGTATTCCGCCATACTCCACACACAGAAATGCAAAGCTCTCCCTCGCCCTCCATTTGGCGGATCTGACCATAATTCTATCCTCCTGATTTCTGCTTACAAGCAAAAATTAAAGCAAGAAGCACCAGTGACTAGATCAATAAAAAAGTGGTCAGATGAAGCAGATGCCAAGCTACAGGACTGTTTTGCTAGCACAGACTAGAATATGTTTCGGGACTGCTCCAATGGCATTGAGGAGTACCCCACATCTGTCATTGGCTTCATCAATAAGTGCATCGATGTCGTTGTGAAAATCCCCAAAACTTCTGAACTTTTTTGGTTCTAGTTTCATGAGGAATCACCCCTGTGCTTTGTCTGTCCACACAGGCCCAGCAGTAGAGATCATAGTGTTTACTCTGGGTAGTGAGGGGAGGAGCATGGCTGAAGCCCAGCAGTTCTGCAGGCAGGACTATGAGGAACTGGCCACCATCTTCAATGCTGAGGACCAGATAGCAGCTCTGAGAGCAGTGTCAGTACAGAACCTCACTGATCCTGTCTGGGTCCAATCCCAGTACCATGCATTTTGTTCCAAACTGGGATATTGGAATACACACAATGTAATGTGTGCTGCTCATGAATGTATAACAAACGTATGGGGTCCTTTGTTTGACAGAAAAGTAGGTTGATTTTTCATCCATTCTCTCCCTTGTCTGATATTTGTAAACTATTACTTCAAAGTAATGAAAACACTTTACTTAAAGGGGGTTAATCATTCATAATACCTTGGTACAGTACATAGTACATTTCAAATCATGTCACCTTTATAAGTTACAGTATCCTTTGACAACTGTCTAGGTACATTATTTAACATCAAAGTCTGTCTCTTTCAGGACATTTTTAGGACACATTTTTATTTTCTATCCTTAAGCACACAATCAAACTCAGAGCTTAAATATTACATGGGTCAAGGTTCATTGACGTGGGAACGGGCACAGACTGTTTGCCCAGACAAGGGAGATGACTTAGAGAGCATCCTCACCCAAGAGGATTACACAGCATTCCAAGCAAAACATAGACACAGCAGTTTTAAATGTGGATCGGACTCTACTGGAAGACTTCTACCAGAATGTGGCAGTGGTCCAATGGGGACCTCTTCCCATACTGTGTGTCTGAGCTTCAACTGGGTGCTAGTAACTGCTGCTCCCTGACCCGTCAGGGCCATGGACAGACTGAACACGCCTCCCTGGACAAGATAGACTGCTCTCTGAAGAGTTTCTTTCCACTGGAAGTAAGACTGCCATCTTTTATTGAATAGAGAGAGGAAAAGACAGGCAGAGGTCATGTCAAAGGGCACTAGACTGGATTCAAACCTATTCTGACACTATAGACATGTGTTCCAGAGGCTGTGGCATTACCACTAGACCATACAGACCACAAGATTGACATCTTATTGGGGTTATTGTGGGTAAGACAGGGACGGCATTTTAGCCCCAATAGTGTCCCATTGCAGCAAGAACATGTCGGACACAGAGATGGTACAGTTAGCCTTCTCCAGCCACATTTCTCTCCCCACCTTCCAAATAAACAGTGCCTTCGGAAAGTATTCAGACCCCTTTACTTTTTCCACATTTTGTTAGGTTACAGCCTTATTCTAAAATGGATTATTTGTTTTTTCCCCTTCATCAATCGCCACACAATACCCCATAATGACAAAGAAAAAACAGGATTATATAAATGTTAGCAAATGTATAAGAAAAACTGAAATATTACATTTACATAAGTATTCGCACCTTTACTCAGTACTTTGTTGATGTACCTTTGGCAGCGATTACAGCCTCGAGTCTTCTTGGCTTTGACGCTGCAAGCTTGGCACACCTGTATTTGAGGAGTTTCTCCCATTCTTCTCTGCAGATCCTCTCAAGCTCTGTCAGATTGGATAGCGTTGCTGCACAGCTATTATCAGGTCTCTCCAGAGATGTTTGATCAGATTCAAGTCCGGGCTCTGGCTGGGCCACTCAAGAACATTCAGAGACTTTTTTTTAAAGGGGTGGATCAGCTTAATATTGCGAAAAGAATATTGGTTCCATCAATATAATTGTCTGCATCATTTCCAATCCCCCATATATTTTTTGGTAAATATATATATATATATCCATACACGCATGCATATATATACACATATATACATACCTATATAGACATACGTACTTTTTTAAAGAATATACCTTTATTATTATTCCCTTCAAACCCTACCACCGATCCCCTAATTGGAGTAAACTAATAAAACACTTTGGCTTTTATCTTCAATCTATACATCTTATACACATTTTACAGACACAGTCTATTTTACAATAGTTGTTTTTAGTCCTTCCTCTATTTCTGATGTCCATCCAGTTTGATTTCTGTTTGTAACTGTGCTATTTCACAAAAGTTCTGAACCTATATACATTTTTACAGACCCCGTATGATTTACATGTTTTATCTTGCTATTAGTCCAACCCTTCAGCTCCATTCAACCTCTCCCATCGATCTCTCAACATCATCCATTTTGTATTTCTATTTGCTATATATTTTTCAACTGTGCTATGATGCTCCACAAACGAATTGAAGCTTTCTATTCTCATAGCTTCTACAGATTGTACAATAAAAATAAACATTTTTTCTAAATTAATTTTTATATTATTGATTGATTGACTATGGCTTTTCAAATCACCCAGTATTGCGATCTGCAGCGGTAGTTCTAGGCAAATGTTGCAATTCTTCAGCCATTCCTGGACCTGTGACCAAAAACGAGCTACATATGGACAATGCCAAAATATATTATCTAATGACTGCCTCCTTACAGCAGAATCTGCAGAGCTGGGAAGATTGTATCCCCCATATACATAACATTCTATTAGTTGCAAGAATTTTGTATAGTAATTTAAATTGAAAAATGTGACGTTTTGCATCCGGCATTGTTTTGCGTATCAATTCGTAAACCATGTGCCATGGAATGGGTACATCGAAAATCTCTTCCCAACTATTTTGCAATATATATGGCACAGCTGTCAGTTTTTTGGTCCTTAAATGAAATTGGTATATGTTTTTATTTATCACACTTTTCTTTAACCATTTATGCTCTTTAATACAGGACCGATGTACAAGTTCCTTACTTTTTCCCCCTTCTATACTTGCCTCTTCCATTTTTGTGGTAATGCTTGGCCTGGAAACGAACCTGGCGACCCAGCAGTTGCAAGGAGAGAGAGTGCCGACTGGAATGAGATAATGGATTATTATTGGTTGTAATTTTGGGTAGAGCAAACATTTCCATATGTCTGTGTTAGCTGCATGTGTGACATAACTCCACCAGTCCTATTTATGATTTCATTCACAAAAATTATATATTTTTTAAACAATTCTTTGAAAAAAAATTTAAAAAATCAATTAGTATATTTGCAACCAACTTTTCGAAGGCTTGTTTAAAAAATAAAGATATTTTGGCGATTATTTCCTTTTCAAACAATCGAAAGTGGGCCGGTGTAATCTGAATAAAGGGGAAAAGGCCCTTCTTGAACATAGGATGAGACATTCGCACCAATTTACTAGAGAACCAGTTTGGATTTAAGTATACGTTTTGTATGACTGATGCCTTTAGTGAGAGGTCTAATGCTTTAATATTTAATCATTGCTGCCCTCCGAATTCATATTCGTTATATATCAGGGGATTTTAACAAGGCTAATCTGAAAACAAGACTCCCTAAATTTTATCAGCATATCGATTGCGCAACCAGGGGTGGAAAGACCTTGGATCATTGTTACTCCAACTTCCGCGACGCATATAAGGCCCTGCCCCGCCCCCCTTTCAGAAAAGCTGACCACGACTCCATTTTGTTGATCCCTGCCTACAGACAGAAACTAAAACAAGAGGCTCCCACGCTGAGGTCTGTCCAACGCTGGTCCGACCAAGCTGACTCCACACTCCAAGACTGCTTCCATCACGTGGACTGGGAGATGTTTCGTATTGCGTCAGACAACAACATTGACGAATACGCTGATTCGGTGTGCGAGTTCATTAGAACGTGCGTTGAAGATGTCGTTCCCATAGCAACGATTAAAACATTCCCTAACCAGAAACCGTGGATTGATGGCAGCATTCGCGTGAAACTGAAAGCGCGAACCACTGCTTTTAATCAGGGCAAGGTGTCTGGTAACATGACTGAATACAAACAGTGCAGCTATTCCCTCCGCAAGGCTATCAAACAAGCTAAGCGTCAGTACAGAGACAAAGTAGAATCTCAATTCAACGGCTCAGACACAAGAGGCATGTGGCAGGGTCTACAGTCAATCACGGACTACAGGAAGAAATCCAGCCCAGTCACGGACCAGGATGTCTTGCTCCCAGGCAGACTAAATAACTTTTTGCCCGCTTTGAGGACAATACAGTGCCACTGACACGGCCTGCAATGAAAACATGCGGTCTCTCCTTCACTGCAGCCGAGGTGAGTAAGACATTTAAACGTGTTAACCCTCGCAAGGCTGCAGGCCCAGACGGCATCCCCAGCCGCGCCCTCAAAGCATGCGCAGACCAGCTGGCCGGTGTGTTTACGGACATATTCAATCAATCCCTATACCAGTCTGCTGTTCCCACATGCTTCAAGAGGGCCACTATTGTTCCCGTTCCCAAGAAAGCTAAGGTAACTGAGCTAAACGACTACCGCCCCGTAGCACTCACATCCGTCATCATGAAGTGCTTTGAGAGACTAGTCAAGGACCATATCACCTCCACCCTACCTGACACCCTAGACCCACTCCAATTTGCTTACCGCCCAAATAGGTCCACAGACGATGCAATCTCAACCACACTGCACACTGCCCTAACCCATCTGGACAAGAGGAATACCTATGTGAGAATGCTGTTCATCGACTACAGCTCGGCATTCAACACCATAGTACCCTCCAAGCTCGTCATCAAGCTCGAGACCCTGGGTCTCGACCCCGCCCTGTGCAACTGGGTACTGGACTTCCTGACGGGCCGCCCCCAGGTGGTGAGGGTAGGCAACAACATCTCCTCCCCGCTGATCCTCAACACTGGGGCCCCACAAGGGTGCGTTCTGAGCCCTCTCCTGTACTCCCTGTTCACCCACGACTGCGTGGCCACGCACGCCTCCAACTCAATCATCAAGTTTGCGGACGACACAACAGTGGTAGGCTTGATTACCAACAACGACGAGACGGCCTACAGGGAGGAGGTGAGGGCCCTCGGAGTGTGGTGTCAGGAAAATAACCTCACACTCAACGTCAACAAAACTAAGGAGATGATTGTGGACTTCAGGAAACAGCAGAGGGAACACCCCCTATCCACATCGATGGAACAGTAGTGGAGAGGGTAGCAAGTTTTAAGTTCCTCTGCATACACATCACAGACAAACTGAATTGGTCCACTCACACAGACAGCATCGTGAAGAAGGCGCAGCAGCGCCTCTTCAACCTCAGGAGGCTGAAGAAATTTGGCTTGTCACCAAAAGCACTCACAAACTTCTACAGATGCACAATCGAGAGCATCCTGGCGGGCTGTATCACCGCCTGGTACGGCAACTGCTCCGCCCTCAACCGTAAGGCTCTCCAGAGGGTAGTGAGGTCTGCACAACGCATCACCGGGGGCAAACTACCTGCCCTCCAAGACACCTACACCACCCGATGTTACAGGAAGGCCATAAAGATCATCAAGGACATCAACCACCTGAGCCACTGCCTGTTCACCCCGCTATCATCCAGAAGGCGAGGTCAGTACAGGTGCATCAAAGCTGGGACCGAGAGACTGAAAAACAGCTTCTATCTCAAGGCCATCAGACTGTTAAACAACCACCACTAACATTGAGTGGCTGCTGCCAACACACTGACAATGACACTGACTCAACTCCAGCCTCTTTAATAATGGGAATTGATGGGAAATGATGTAAATATATAAACAATGCTACCTTATATAATGTTACTTACCCTACATTATTCATCTCCTATGCATACGTATATACTGTACTCTATATCATCGACTGCATCCTTATGTAATACATGTATCACTAGCCACTTTAACTATGCCACTTTGTTTACATACTCATCTCATATGTATATACTGTACTCGATATCAGCTACTGTATCTTGCCTATGCTGCTCTGTACCATCACTCATTCATATATCCTTATGTACATATTCTTTATCCCCTTACACTGTGTATAAGACAGTAGTTTTGGAATTGTTAGTTAGATTACTTGTTGGTTATTACTGCATTGTCGGAACTAGAAGCACAAGCATTTCGCTACACTCGCATTAACATCTGCTAACCATGTGTATGTGACAAATAAAATTTGATTTGATTTGATTTGATTTGAATATGCCCTTTAATTTTATCTGGCTTGTCGTTCCAAATAAAATTGAATATTTTATGTTCATATAATTTAAAAAGCAGGTCACTAGGTGTAAGCATATAGGTAAACTGTGATATGACTAAAGAATTAATCGGGGTGATTTTTCCACAAATAGACAGGTATTTTCCTTTCCATGGTAGCAAGATCTTATCTATTTTTGCTAACTTTCTATAAAAATGTATTGGAGTGAGATCATTTCTTTCTTTTGTATACTGAGTATGTCCACATCTCCGTCAGACCATTTTATTGGTAAACTACATGTAAAATTTGCATTTTTTTTTAGTGATCCAATACGTAATATTACCAATACCCATTTAATTGGTAATATTACCAATTATCAATATTACCAATACGTAATTTATCATAATTTGGTTTTAATCCAGAGAGCAATAGCAGAAGTATCTAGATCCTCTAAGAGGCTGTGGAGATACTCTAATTGTGGTTTTAAAAGAAAACATGAATCATCAGCGTACAATGACACCTTAGTTTTTAAGCCACGGATTTCTAATCCCTTAATATTATTGTTTGATCTAATCTTAGCAGCTAACATTTCAATGGCAATAATAAACAGATATGCCGATAGTGGACAACCTTGTTTTACTCCTCTAGAGAGTTTAAAACATTAGGAGGGTCATTTTCATGACTGTGACACAAAAAAAAGTGCATAGAGGGCTTCCAAGTTGAACTGTTTTGCATTAAACGTCTCCATTCAGCAGTTCTCTCCAGCGTAGGGTTTGGAAAATGACCCTCCTAATGTTTAGTCTGTTGTTCAGATTCCCTTGTATAGTGTGTTAGGTTTTGCATCCCATTGACAGTATGGAAATTAAGTAAGGTGTTCATGAACTAATTCCAGTGAGAGTCTTTGTAGTGTTGTGTTTGTTTTCTAAGGTCAGTGTGGGTCTGGATGAAGAGGACCAGCCATGATGATGTAACGGGAGTGGGATGGAATGTCCAAGAAAACCGTATGATATATTATATACCTTATAATACAATATTATTTTAGTTAATGATATTCAAGTTATGATAGTCTGATGTGTATGAAGTAAATGTATATTAGGATAGTTTTAAACTCTACAATGTTTTACTAATGTAACATCAAATTATAATCAAACATTTTTGTTGGTGTATGAACGTAATGTAAAAAAAACAATGTGTGTAGTACAGGGCAATGTGATTAGTGAAGAGAATCGGAATAAAAAGGAAATGTGTGATTTGTAGTTAAAACATGTACGAGTAACATGTTTTAGTGAGGGATTTGCAGAGTGTAGAATTCTTCATAATGAGAAATATTTGTTACACACTTTTCATTCATTCTTTGATGTGAATACAATATCAAATTGCATTTCTTGAACGAAGATGGTCTCCTGGTCAGATTCTATAAAGATGGCTGCCGAGCACACCAAACATTATTTGGTATGGTAGACATCAGAGGACTTTCATCCAGTATGAGTTCATGACAAAAACATACTTTTGCCAGTTCTCTATGAATGTGTTTTGCCCTCTGTGCTAAGATGGTTTTTGGTGCCAGAATAAATTGGATTCTTGTCCACCTCACTCTCTAGCTGGAACCCAATTGGCTGTTAGCATCCAACAACAACTACTATTTAGTCTTGGTACACTGCAACTCTACTCTAACCTGGTCTTACAAGCCACTTCATCAGTTCATTTCATTCACACTCACTTATGGATGTTACTGTCGACATTCTTAAATAAAATATGTTTGATTAGTGACAACCGTATTACCATTATTTTCACCCTCTTGCATGAATGGTGAGATGGAGGCACTAATTTAAACAATGTAAAACTATGTGCCTACATCATGGTGGTATGGTTCAGAGAACTGTAAAGATGGAGACTGTTGTAACATCATTATAATAATTAGGTGGGTGAATGCGATTGTCCTTTCATACATGAATTGGAAATATGCTGTTTTTGCATATCCCACTCCCCTTGAGACACCCTCAGAGAGTGGGGTCACAGACGGAGATCAGCCATTATTGACAGCGACCCTGGTGTGCAATTAGGGTTAAGTACCTTGCTCAAGGGCACATTGACAGATTTTCACCAAGTTGGATTGGGGATTCAAAACAGCAACTTTCCGTTACTGGCCCAACACTCTTAACCACTAGTATACCTGCCGTTATGGGTGTGACCGTATGACAGATATGCATCTCATGAACCTAATCAAGATTTGGATATTATAATTTTCCCTGGTGTGATGGTTTGTTGACTTTGTCAGCTATTACAGTCATAAACACTGGCTCATGGATAGCAGGGGAGAGGTGTGGGGTTCTTGCCCTTATTCATGTAGTTGATGGCTGTTATACATTAATCAACTTGATAAACCAAGTCATCATGTTGGCCTAGTTATTTAGCAAATGCTTTTATCCAAATCAACATAGAGACCAGGAAGTAAAACCACATCCTAACAACTTCTTCTCTGGCACTGAACTCCAATAAATAAGCTATCAGTATGGACTACAACGTGTCCAATATCAGGAACTATGGGCTCTTGTACATCCAGAATTACATTGCACTTTGTTTACACCATTTGGGATTAGGCTGCCATAGCCCTGCAGGTACCACATAGAAAACAAGACTTTATTTGCTTTGGGCTGTAGGAAGGTGACCTGCTTTGCATGAAGCTGCGAGAATGCACAGATACGGGTTACAATTATATTTTAGAATTTCTTTGTTTTTTAACCACATATCTTCATATCTCGTATATGAGGTCAGTGGATATTGTTCTGTACCAGACTCTTTAGTGAAGCACATGTCCAATGCAAATACAATAAAATTTGCTGGTTACCAAATGTACTGCAAATTGAGACAAATGATCAATTCGATCAGACAACGTAGATGTACTGTATTTCTAAAAAACAATGTCAACTAATGTAATAACGTAGTAACTGCTGCTCTCTGACCCATGAGGGCCATGGACAGACTGAGCACGCCTCACTGGACAATAGAGCCTGCTCTCTGGAGAGATCATTCTTTTACACTGGAAGTAAGACTATAATTTTGTTTTGTTTTAAATGTATATTGTCTATAAACAGATAGAAAGAGAGGATGACAGTAGAGAAAGATAGACAGAGGTTGCATCTAAGATCACTAGGCCAGATTCAAACCTTATCAATACCATAGACATGTGTTCCAGAGGCTGTGTTATTACTACTAGACCAGATAGACCACAAGACTGCTATCTTATTGGGGTTTGTATCTGTAAGGCAGGTGCAGGGATGGCATTTTAGCACCAATAGGGTCCCACTTTAACAAGCACTGTCAAATGTCGGACAGGAATGCTTCATGTAGCCTCATGTAGCCTCATGTAGCCTCATGTAGCCTCATGTAGCCTCATGTAGCCTCATGTAGCCTAATCCACTTTCAGATGCCACCTCTCTCTCCCCATTCTCACTAGGGATTAAATAACAATATGTGCATGTGGGTTCTATTATGATATAATAATTCCATACTGGTAAACATAGAACACAGAGTCTTACAGCTACACAGTTCAATATGAGGAATATAAGCATGCAACATTTGGATATCATTAGAGTTTTCCCTGGTGTCATGGTTTGCTGACTGTAGCAGCTATTGCAATCAGAAACAAAGGCTCATGGATACCAGGGACACAAGGGGGAGGTTTTTGCCCTTGTTCATGTAGATGACTGCTGTTATGCATGAAACATCTTGAACTCTTTATGCGCAGACTAGGCTAGTAAACATGCTGAAGACAGTTTCTAGCTTCAGCATGTTTACTAGCCTAGTCTGCGCATGTAATATATAGGTATGGATTCCCACAAGGGCCATCCTATTGTCACGGCATATTTCCTCCTCTTCCTCTGAAGAGGTGAAACAAGGATCGGACCAATATGCGGCGTGGTAAGTGTCCATATAGTTTTTAATAACAAAAACACTGAACACTATGAATACAAAAACAATAAACGTGAAACGAACAAAAACCGAAAACAGTACCGTGTGGCGAACAAACACAGACACGGAAACAATCACCCACAAAATACCCAAAGAACATGACTGCCTAAATATGGTTCCCAATCAGAACCAATCATAATTGAGAACCAATCTAGGCAACCATAGACTTACATAAACACCTAGAAAGGAAACAGCCCCATAAACATACAAAACCCCTAGACAAGACAAAACACATACATCACCCATGTCACACCCTGACCTAACCAAAATAACAAGGAAAACAAAGAACACTAAGGTCAGGGTGTGACACCTATTACATCTTCCCCTCTCCAATGAACAAGAATTCAACATTCAGAACCCCTGAAGCATAACTGAAATGCAATTTGGAAACCAGCATTATTCTCTTTAACATCCTACTTCACATCCTGAACAAGTATTGTTCTCTTTAAAATGCTACTTCACATCCTGAACCAGTATTGTTCTCTTTAAAATGCTACTTCACATCCTGAACCAGTATTGGTCACTTTAAAATGCTACTTCACATCCTCAAACCAGTATTATTCTCACGGGGCTTGTGGCTCTGTGAGAATGCTTTTTGGACAAGCTTGTGGCTCTGTGAGCATTCCTTCTCCTTCTTGCTCTTTTTGTGCGTTGTCTTTGGCATCCTCAGCATGTGTGGCTGGTAGATCTGGAAGAGCTCTGGAGGTGTGTTTTGTTCCTCCGTGTCTCCTCTGCCTGAGCCCGTTTCCACTACATAGGAGCGTGGAGCATCCACTTTCCTCAGCACTACTATTGTTGTCTTTGAGTTTGTAATCCACACACCTTGACCTTCTGTCATCTCTGCCTTCTCCGTAGCACGATGTCTCCGATTAAAGTCTCCGGTTTGTGTTTATCTCAGCCGTTTGTCCCTCTCAGTGAAGGCCTTCCTGTTAGGCCATCATGTTTGAGCTGAGCTGGCAAGACAGGCAACCAGGAGCGTAGCCTCCAGCCCATCAGGAACTCGGCAGGCGACGGCCCATGATGAAGTGGTGTAACTCTAAGCTAACAGAGACCTGTAAGGATCCTTGTTATTTTTCAGCAGTCCCTTGACTGTTTTTACAGCTCTCTCTGCCTCACCGTTGCTCTGTGCAGTGTAGGGGCTTCTGGTCACATGTAAAGTCATATACTGCTGCAAAAGCAGAAAAGCAGCTTGCTGAGAACTGGGGAGCGTTATCTGTAACCAGGACCTCAGCGACCCCTTACCTGGATTTAAAAAAACTTGAATCCATTGATAACACCAGCTGATGTGGTTATGGGTGTCTTTGCTATTTCAATGTATCTTGAATAGTAATCTACCACTAGCAAATAAGTAATTTTTCCAATAGAACATATCTGCCCTTACCTTTTGCCATGGCCGTTTTGGCAGCTCCGTTGCCATCATTGGTTCAGGATTGTAATATTGCCTGTGTGTAGCTGGTGAAGAGGAGTCAGGCGCAGGACAGCGGATATGAGTAATGAACAATATTTAAAAGAGTAATCACAAATACAACACAAGAATACGAGCCCACAATAACGGACCGTATTACAACCAAACAATCACTCACAAACAAACATGGGGGAACGGGATTGAAACCAGGTGTGTAAGACAAAACAAATGGAAAATGAATAGTGGATCGGTGATGGCTAGAAGGCCGGTGATGTCAACCGACGAACTTCGCCCGAACAAGGAGAGGGACCGACTTCGGCGGAAGTCGTGTCAAGGATGACAAGGTCGACATTTTGCACACACCTCACACTGGGCCACCAGCTTGGCAATCTGAGTACTCAGACCAAGACACCACACCAACTGTTGAGCCCTCAGTCTGCATTTGGTTATCCCCATGTGTCCCTCATGCAGTCTGTCTAGCATTTCTGGTTGTAGAGTCTCTGAGATCACTATCTGTTGTCCTTTCATGAGAAGGTATCCATTACAGTGGAAGTCACTTTGGTGCACCCAATAGGGATTCAGCAGCTGAGGCAGTTCCTGCCTGGGCCATCCCTTTTTGCACTACTGTACTATCTGTCGGCAGATGGGGTCTCGTTGTTGCTCCTCTGCAATCTGCTGCAGTTTGGTCTGAGATGCAGATAGGCTGTCCCTTATTCCATTAATGGACACCTGTACCTCACCCTCTAGACATTGCTCCTCCTCTGTTAAAACTTCTTATGGCTTAGATCCCGCTAACGGGATCGATATGACAACAGCCAGTGAAAGTGCAGGGCGCCAAATTCAAAACAACAGCAATCTCATAATTAAAATTCCTCAAACATAGAATTATTTTACACCATTTTAAAGATAAACTTGTTGTTAATCCCACCACGGAGTCTGATTTCAAAAAGGCTTTACGACGAAAGCACACCAAACGATTATGTTAGGTCTGCACCTAGTCACAGAAAAACACAGCCATTTTTCCAGCCAAAGAGAGGAGTCACAAAAAGCAGAAATAGAGATAAAATTATTCACTAACCTTTGATGATCTTCATCAGATGACACTCATAGGACTTCATGTTACACAATACATGTATGCTTTGTTCGATAAAGTTCATATTTATATAAAAAAATCATAGTTTACTTTGGCGCGTTATGTTCAGTAGTTCCAAAACATCTGGTGATTTTGCAGAGAGCCACATCAATTTACAGAAATACTCATCATAAATGTTGATGAAAATACAAGTGTTATTCGTGGAACTTTAGATAAACTTCTCCTTAATGCAACCGCTGTGTCAGATTTCAAAAAGCACACCATGCATTAATCTGAGTATAGCGCTCAGACAACAAAACAAGCCATACAGATATCCGCCATGTTGTGAAGTCAACAGAAGTCAGAAATAGCATTATAAATATTCACTTACCTTTGATGATCTTCATCAGAATGCACTCCCAGGAATCCCAGTTCCACAATAAATGTTTGATTTGTTCAATAAAGTCCATCAATGATGTCCAAATACCTCCTTTTTGTTCACGCATTTAGCCCAGTAATCCAAATTCATGAGGCGCGAGCAGACGAAAAGTCAAAAAGTTCCGTTACAGTCCGTAGAAACATGTCAAACGATGTATAGAATCAATCTTAAGGATGTTGTTATCATAAATCTTCAATAATGTTCCAACCAGAGAATTCCTTTGTCTGTAGAAATGCAATGGAATACAACTCTCACATGAATGCGCATGGTCACCTCATGGCACTCTGGCAGACCTCTGACTCATTCAGCTCCCATTCCCCCCTCCTTCACAGTAGAAGCATCAAACAAGGTTCTAAAGACTGTTGACGTCTAGTGGAAGCCTTAGGAAGTGCAATATGATCCCATAGACACTGTATATGCGATAGGCAATGACTTGAAAAACTACAAACCTCAGATTTCCCACTTCCTGGTTGGATTTTTTTCTCAGGTGTTTGCTTGCCATATGACTTCTGTTATACTCACAGACATCATTCAAACAGTTTTAGAAACTTCAGTGTTTTCTATCTAAATCTACTAATAATATGCATATATTAGCAACTGGGCCTGAGTAGCAGGCAGTTTACTCTGGGCACCTTATTCATCCAAGCAAACATACACCATCTTGTAGGTGAACTTCAGCAATCTGAGGTGGAAGCGCAGAACTCTGGGAGGCAAGTGATCCAGTGCTTTTGTCCCTAAGCCAACAGTGGTTTGTGGTCAGTCTCTGCTGTATACTGCTGGCCAATAAGTTATTGGCTGAGCCTTTCACATGCCCATGAGATAGCCAACGCCTCCTTCTCCACTTGTGCATACCTTTGCTACGTGTCGAATAAGCTTTGTAAGATATGTGCTAATGGATGCCACTCCATGTTGTCCTGCATCTGTGTGAGGACCGCCAAAAGGATGATGCACCTGTTGTTTTTTTAACCTTTATTTAACCAGGAAAGGCTCATTGAGATTTAAAATCTCCTTTTCAAGAGCGTCCTGGCCAAGATAGGCAGCACCAAGTCATTACAAAAATTAGACAGACAACAAGAAAAACTACAAGTAATCTAGTAAAAACGATAGAATTCACAGGAGTATAACAAAATCAAAAACAGCAAATTAAAAACATTGACAGGTCAGGTCAGTCTCAAGATCATTCATCAGTGATTTAAAAATACCAATAGGGACAAGTTCTTCCAGTTTAAAAGTATTTTGTAAGGAGTTCCAAGACGATGGCGCAGAGTACATAAAAGCCCTTTTACCAAATTCAGTTCGGACATTTGGAACAGGTAGCAGGATAAAGTCCAGCGAACAAAGAGAGTACCCACCACATTTCTGAACAATAAAAATGGCCAAATAAAAAGGTAGTAAACCCAAAATGGCTTTGTAAATAAAAGTGTACCAGTGCCTGAGCCTACGAGTGACTAGAGAAGGCCAGGCAACCCTGGTATACAAAGTGCAGAGGTGCGTAAGGGTTTTGCAGTTTAAAATAAATCTCAAAGTGCCATGGTAAAGGGTGTCAATTTATCTTAAACACTGAGCGTAAGCATTCATATATAAAATATCCCCATAGTCTAGTAAAGGCATAAATGTAGCTAATACTAGCCTCCTTCTGGCTTCAAATGAAAAACAGGCCTTATTCCTAAAATAAAATCCCAATTTCAGCTTCAATTTTTTTGTAAGTTGTGGAATATGCAATTTAAAAGAGAGGCCAATCAATTAAAATTCCAAGATATTTATATGAGGTTACAACCTCAATCTCCTTGCCCTGACAGGTAGTAATAGGTGAAAGGTTCAGAGGTCTATTTCTTGCTTTAGAAAACACCATTAGTTTAGTTTTGTCAGTATTGAGGATAAGCTTCAATTGACACAAGGTATGTTGTTGCCTTTGTCTTAGCGTGGGGACGGTACTGGACCAGCACACTCTGTGAGGCCAGGTCTCCTTTGATTTTGTCAAACGCCACCTGTTGCATGTGACCCCATGACCAGTCATTCTCTTTGGCTAGTAAGTCTCTCAGGGGTTTGGTTGTATCTGAAAACTGTGGGAGGAACTTATCCAAATATGTGGTCATGCCTAAGAAGGTCCTGATTTCAGCCAAGTTCTAGGGGACGGGCATATCATGTTCTGCTCTGTCCCATCCGCACACGAGCACGTCGTCTGATGCCACTCAGCCTATCCAAAAGTTGGGACATGCGTCTTTGGAAATGCTCAGGACCGAAAGCGATTCCAAATGGCAAAAGGTTAGAACAGTACAGTTTATAACGGTGTTATAAACGTTGTGAGCGTCCTACTCTGGTGACAAGGGCATCTGCCAGAAGACTGAGCGGGCATCCAGCTTTGTGAAGACTTTTGAGCCATCCAACTGAGCCAGTGACTGCTCCACTGATGTGTCTCTCTCTGCAGATTGCCTCAAGTTAGTCATGTCCACACAGATCCGTATGTACCCATTGGCTTTTGGGACCACCACCATCCCTGCACACCAGTCAGTGGGACTCTCTATTTTAGACACAGACCCAATTTCTTCCATCCTGCCGAATTCTTCCTTTACTTTGGCCAATAAAGGGATAGGCACACGGCGGGGGGTGGTAAGGGAATAGGGGACCACATCCTCTTTCAGGTGGATTTTCTAGTCACTTTTTAGCCTTCCTAGGCCAGAAAACACTTTTGGGAATGTATTTTTAAAAACCTCCCCTGGGTCCTCCAGTTCGCCCACTCTCTCTATGAGTTGCAAAGCTTCAATTGCTGGTAGCCCCAGCTGGATGGCACTTTTGTCTTTACTCTCCAGTTTACTCACCAAGTGCCCTACCACTGGTAATATCTTATTAGTGGGCCCGTACATTTTTTAGTTTGTAGAGAACAAAGGGCTATCTCTACTATAGCTATACAGCCTAGTTGGTATTGCTGTCACTGCTGCCCCTGTGTCTAGTTTAAATTACACAACCTCCCCATTGAGATTAATGTCTGAGTGCCAGCCAGCATCGTTTTCCCTTACTGCTCCCTGAAAGATGCTGTCCTGCCGTAGCTGCTGTTCCTCCTCTGAGACCTCATGCATTTGCTTTGATCAACAGACAGTTGAAAAGTGTCCTCTCCTGTGACATGTCCTGCATTCCGCATCCTTTGCTGGGCAATCTTTCCAGCTGTGGAAAGGAGATTTCCCACATTTGCGACAAACACTTGAACTAGCTACTGGCGCTGTCTATGGTGGTTTTCTACACGTCTGTCTCTGTTCTGTGTTCCCCTGTTTTTTTAGCTCGGTATGAAAACACATTTGTTTCCTCACTTTCTTCGCTCTGCAAGGAGCTGCTGCGGCGCAGCATTGTCTGCTGTCTTTTTACTGACTCACTCTTCCTAATCTGGTTTACAGCTTTGGACAAGGTAGGCTGGGAAACTAACTAACTTTTCAGAACGTGAGATATTTCTTATTCCCACTTCAATCCAATCTCGGATCAGCATTTCCCTGACATCGTCAAACTGACATTGTTCCGCTGGCTTGTGAACAGCTGTGATAAAACTGTTGTTGTTTTCACCCTGCTCCTGCTTGCGCACATTAAACCTAGCTCTCTCAAATATAATGAGGCCCCCATTTTATTATAAGCCATATATAATTATTATTTTGCGCAAAAAAAACAAAGTTAGACAGGCCCACTGGGCTAAAAATGGACCAGCACATCTGGCATTTGCCCAGAATTCCATTGCACCATTTCTGGGAATTAGAATGACATATAGCCATGCAGGTAACACATAACAGTAGCCCTTCTACATTTTATTTGCATTGGGTTTTCAGAAGGCTACCTGCTTTGCATGAAGCTGGGAGAACGCACAGACACAGGTTACAAAGATATCTTTTGTGGTTTTCTTCGTTTTTTAATCACATATATTTAATTTCTCATGAATCATACGTCAGTGGGTCATTTACTGTAGCAGTCTCTTTAGTGAAGCCCATGTCCAGTGCAAATACAATGAACTGGGTACCAAATAAAATGTACTGCAAATGATTGTTACAAATGTGAACTTAATATCCAAACAGACATGTACATTCAATCAAGCAACTTAGATGTACTGTATTTCTGAACTACACTGTAGTAAGTCCACTGTAATACATTCGGCCTAATGGTCAATGTTTTTTAATGTAGAGGGAGATGTTGGAACTGAAGTTTTAGCATCACCTGGGTGTGTTCACCTGGTCAGCAGAGAGGGAGGAGATAAATACACCTCTATAAACTCCTCTCTTTCCCCTGTCTCTCCATCCATCTCACCAAATCTGGGGAGGTAAGAAGACAGCTAACTGGGTAGGTGTGCCATCATTTCAAGTTGCATTATAAAAAAAAATGTCCCGATATGTTGAAACACTGTGCTTTTCATTGAAGAGGTAATAATTCAGTATGTTTAGCACCTTTGTAACTTACTGTTCAAGATGGTATTTTGAAAACATGAAATGATTTTGCACTCTTCTGAAATGATTAGGATGGTGCTGTGTATTTTAATCAAGTTGAGACTTAATAGAGGTCAAATCAAATATTAGATGAACATGTGTGGGTTGTTTATATGATACTTCTTCAGCATATCATAGACAATGTGGAAACCAATAGATTGGGATACTCTGAGACATTTGTGTTGATCTCCATCAGATCATTTACTACAGAATAACTAGGTTGATTTCATATTTATGTTACATTTTTAAATTGCATGTTTGGTTAATCAAAGTGTATGCCTTATAGCTGTTCCATAGAGTAACCGCAATGCTACTTTGGTAGTCAAATAATCATAACTTCCTTGTCGTTGTTTTGTTTACCTGGGAAGTTACTCTCGGAAGGAAATTGTGCACATTAGTTCAGACTTTAAATTAATCTCCAAGACACAGACAATACTTTCTTAGACATTTTCTTCTTCATGAAATCTCTGAAACATGTGGGAATTGGCAAATTGTTGTGCTTTTTTACAAAAATTATGTTTATTTCTAAATGATGCCATAAAAAAAATCTTAACTTGAATGGTTGGGAGCACTGATGGCTTGTGTTTTAAACAATTTGATATGTTGTTCACAGTGGCAATGATACAGGAAGTACTTCTATTCCTGCTGCTGGGTAAGAGATCAGATGGGATGAATATTCCTCTCTAGGTGTTATCAAGTAGCCCCTCCATTGTTATGACTTTTGACAAAATAGTAGTTTGTCACTACTGTTAACATCCATGAGTCACACATGAGTCACATGAGTATGGCAATGACATTTTTTTCTATCTTCATGTCACAGTATAATGTCTTGGTCAACACATAAATGCAATATAATTTCAATCCAAAAGCTACAGTATCTTCCAGTGTCTAAAAACAGAATCAGGGACTTTGATCAAACATAGCAGTCTCCTTGTACTGTATGTGGACAACTCTGTGTCAGTGACACAATCTAAATGAAAACAGAGCCTTAATATCCAAGTAACAACATTTTCCTGATGTGACCTTTGACCCCACAGCAGTCAGGGCCTCACCAGTGTTGATGGCTGAGGTGTCAGTACTGGAGGGAAGCTCTGTGACCCTTCTCTGCGGATACTCTGTGAAGGATCACGGGTATAACACATGCTGGGGCAGAAATTGTTATTACAATTACTGGGGTGAATGTGGATGTTCTGAACCCAGAGTGATCAAGAAGGCTGCCATCTCACCTAATGACCCCAAAAAATACAGCCTCAGCGGGGAAAAGCTCACCATTTCCAACCTTCAGTTGAAGGACAGGGGGAGTTACTGCTGTTGTGTAGATATCGCAAGTGTATTTTCCCGAGACTATACAGAATATTACAATCTAAAGGTAGTAAAAGGCAAGTGTTCATGATTCATTGCCATTGCTTGGTGCATGTATTCTAATTGTGAGCAAAATTGAGGTTTATTTACATTAAATACTGTAAACTACACTGCAACATGCTGCATTGTTGATTGGACATTGGCATCCATTGTCCAGGTAGAACACCTGAATATACCACTTGATACCTTTTGTCTCGCTAGTCCAGTGTTGTTTATTCTGCGTTCTGTCCTTCTAGAGACTACTGTAGTGCTGATCACATATTTTTGGTTGCCTAGTTGACTTGAGTTGTTTCAACAACAAAAAAAATCAAGCTGTGTCAAATGTAAAATGTCTCTGTTACACAGGTTGTGAGAGGAACCTAATGAAAGGAGTGGATTTTAGGATAAATAATATGGATCATTCGCCGCCATTCGTAACTAATGCAAGTCAGTGCAGGCAGAAATGCACCGAACATTACAATTGCCAGTACTTCACATTTGTTGGGAAAGAAGCAGGAATAAATAACAGGTAGCCTACATGCTCAAAAAGCTTCTTTTTTTTCTTCAATATGTGCTCGAGGCAGCTATAGAATTTTTAGATCAACACCATTCATGTTGTTCATTTCTGATAACTGATAACTGATCTTTATCCCACAGACACTCATGTTTTCTGATGGCCTCAACTGATGATATGCCTGTCACAATACAATACTTTGAACATGCAACCTCAGGCTACTCCCTGAAAAACTGCAGTGGTATCAGTGAGTACACACGTATTTCGATTCATATAGTATATCTAATAAACAGAGGCAGATTTTGTTAATAGGCCCTAATTGTCACGCCCTGACCCTCCGGGTTTCTCTATGGTGTTTTAGGTCAGGGCGTGACTAGGGGGTGTTCTAGTCTGTATTTTCTATGTTGGTGTATTAGTGTGGATCCCAATTAGGGGCAGCTGTTTATCATTGTATCTAATTGGGGATCATACTTAAATTGTTAATTGTTCCCACCTGCTTTGTGAGATATTGTTTCAGTTAGTGTCCAAGTTCGAGTTGTACTTCACGTTCGTTGTATGTTTGTAGTTTCACTTTGTATTAAAATATGTGGAACTCAACTCACGCTGTGCCTTGGTCCGCTCATTTAAACGATTGTGACAGAATATCCCACCACCCAAGGACCAAGCAGCGTGCCATGGAGGGAAAGAAGAGTTGGACATGGGAGGAAATCCTAGGAAGATGTGAGACCCTTCCTTGGAGGGAGTCGCCAAGGAATATAGGAGGACAGCGACGATGCCGGGGTCCGCGGCCACAGAAACCCCAATAGAGAAAATTTTGGGGGGGCACAAGGGGTGGTCGGTCGAGCCGAGGAGAGAGCCAAAGCCCGTCTGGGGGTCGATGGAGCAATTTAAGGAGTGATATCGGAGAGAGGTGTTAGCGAGGAGTATGCTGCTGGGCAGGCGTTTGGAAGAGCGTGTCATCAGTCCGGTGAAACCTGTGCCGGCTCCACACACCAGGCCTCCAGTGCGCCTCCCCAGCCCGATACGTCCTGTGCTGGCTCCCCGCACTCGCCCTGAAGAGCGTGTCATCAGTCCAGTGAAACCTGTGCTGGGTCCACGCACCAGACCTCCAGTGCGCCTCCCCAGCCCGATACATCCTGTGCCGGCTCCCCGCACTCGCCCTAAAGAGCATGTCATTAGTCCAGTGAAACCTGTGCTGGCTCCACGCACCAGGCCTCCAGTGCGCCTCCCCAGCCCGATACATCCTGTGCCGGCTCCCCGCACTCGCCCTGAAGAGCATGTCATTAGTCCAGTGAAACCTGTGCTGGCTCCACGCACCAGGCCTCCAGTGCGCTGTGTTTTAAAAAAAAATTTAGTTCCACTTTTTATTAAAATATGTGGAACTCAACTCACGCTGCGCCTTGGTCCGCTCATTTCAATGATCGTGACACTAATAAACAGGATAGCGTAGACATTGTGACGAAACTCAGTCTATAAAGTATGTATAGTTGAGTCTGTAGCCTATGTATTTATGATTTTACAAAACACATCCACATTCATAAAACATTTTTAGAATGAGTTTGCATATTTTTTCATTTCTCCATGCCCCCGACACATGCTCTGTTGCATTCCTCAATTACATCCATATCTCTATATTTACTCTGCTATCAAACAGTATGTGTTGCCTGTATTTTACAATAGAAAGTGGTAACTAAAGATGGTAATGTTTGCCACTCGATACAACAAGCAGTCTGATAAGCTTTTTCTCTATTTAAAACAGTCACCTACACAGCCAAAAAGTACAGCCTCATCCTTGAGGAGAAAAACTGGACCGAAGCACAAGAGCACTGCAGACAACACTACACAAACCTGTCCATCATACACACAGAAGAGGATTGGGAGGCAATTCAATCTTCTTTGGGTAATTTCACCGGTGATGTGTGGATTGGGCTCCATAGGCCTGGTTCAACTGAAAAGTGGAAGTGGTCTGATGGAGAGGATTTCATGTTCTTTAACTGGGAAAATGGTTTTGGTGTCCACGCCGTGGGTCATGACTGTGTCTTGTCTATTTCATCTCACTGGCAACCAGTCTCTTGTGCAACTCAAAGACAGTATATGTGTCAACGAGGTAAGGACTGAATCACTCATTCTCTTTTTATCAATGGAAAATCCAACTTGTCATTTAACAAATGGGATTGATTGACAACACCTACTCAAAACCTCTATTCTTCATCTAATCAGATCTCAAACACTTAGATTATCATCTGTAACTTCCAAATTATTTCTTATTGTGTGAAGTCATTAACTGTCTCATGAAATCTGATGTGTCAGTTTCTTCTTCCCTCCTAGAAGTTCATCATGGTAATGGAACAACAGAGAAGGTGTATGAGCTGATGCCTGGGACAAAGACGCAGCAGGATGCTCTGAAAGACTGCAAGAGCAAAAGCAGAGATCTGGCAAGTATCCTAAACCAGAAAGAACAGGAAGCCTTTGATGAGGTGACTGAAGGGGACACCTGGATTGGACTTGAGCACAACAACAGCAACACACTATGGGAATGGTCAAATGGAGAACCATTTCAGCAATGGGAAAACACCAGGGTAGATGGAAACTGTGTACAGCTGAACAGAAAATGGAGACCAAAAGATTGCTCTCGTCAAAGTGCTTTCCTTTGCTATGGAGGTAAGTTGAACCATGTGGGATTGTTATCAAACTAAATGGTCATCATCTATGAATACGTTGTATGGAATCTACACAAAGAAAATCCTAGTTTTAATGTGATTAAATATTTTATAAAGATTAGGCCTACTTTGTTTTTGTGTCAATTATAAATACAGGAAACTTCAAATGTGCTGAAATGTATTCTACTTCATTCTAACAGATGAACATCCAATTAACAACACCGGGGATTTAAACACTCCTGTTACACCTGAAACCACCAGCCCTACTTCAACTGGACCTCCGTCTACAGAAATGTTTACCACAACACCTACCACCTCACCAACTACCACTACTAATGGACAGTCCACCACCTCACGAACTACCACTACTAAGGGACAGTCCACCACCTCACCAACTACCACTACTAATGGACAGTCCACCACATCACCAACTACCACTACTAATGGACAGTCCACCACCTCACCAACTACCACTACTAATGGACAGTCCACCACCTCACCAACTACCACTACTAATGGACAGTCCACCACCTCACCAACTACCACTACTAATGGACAGTCCACCACCTCACCAACTACCACTACTAATGGACAGTCCACCACCTCACCAACTACCACTACTAATGGACAGTCCACCACCTCACCAACTACCACTACTAATGGACAGTCCACCACCACCAACTCACCAACTACCACTACTAAGGGACAGTCACTATTAATGGACAGTCCACCACATCACCAACTACCACTACTAATGGACAGTCCACCACCTCACCAACTACCACTACTAATGGACAGTCCACCACCTCACCAAATGCCACTACTAAGGGACAGTCCACCACCTCACCAACTACCACTACTAAGGGACAGTCCACCACCTCACCAACTACCACTACTAAGGGACAGTCCACCACCTCACCAACTACCACTACTAATGGACAGTCCACCACCTCACCAACTACCACTAGTAATGGACAGTCCACCACCTCACCAATTACCACTAGTAAGGGACAGTCCACCACCTCACCAACTACCACTACTAATGGACAGTCCACCACCTCACCAACTACCACTACTAAGGGACAGTCCACCACCTCACCAACTACCACTACTAAGGGACAGTCCACCACCTCACCAACTACCACTACTAAGGGACAGTCCACCACCTCACCAACTACCACTACTAAGGGACAGTCCACCACCTCACCAACTATCACTATTAATGGACAGTCCACCACCTCACCAACTACCACTACTGACAGACAGTCCACCACACTACCAACCTCAACTTCCAGTGGACAGCTGACCTCATCAGGTTTCACCTCCCCAAACAGTCAGCCAACATCCTCCCCCAGTAGTACAACTTCTCCACTCCATCCTAGTGAGTGTCAGACATGGTGCACAAGTGACAATTGGGTGCACAAGCGACAATTGTGAGCGTTTTAATGGCAAATAAGACCGAAAGTGTATGTGTATTTGTGGTTTTGTGTTTATTAACTTACATTAACATGTGCAGTTTCATGTGTGTTTGTCTTGTCCATGCAGATTACCTGCACTTCTTCAACGAGTCCAAGAGCTGGATCAATTCCCTGAAGTTCTGTAAAAGTCGTGGCTCCAAGTCTAACCTGGTGCAAATCACCAACCAGACTGTGCATGCTGACGTGACCCAGCTCCTGGCCAACGTGGAGCTGCAATGTGGGGAAGTGTGGATTGGTCTGGAGCGGTCCATCTTTGAGTGGAACGCCCCCTGGCTGTGGACCAGTAGTGATGTTGATAAGGTGGTGAAGTACAGTGAGTGGCACAGCTGCTCCCCCCTCAACCCCATCAATTACCACTGTGGTAAGATGGTCCGGGTTGGTAACGGAGAACTGAAGTGGCTGGATGCTTCCTGTCATCAGGAATTACCCTTCATCTGTCAAGGTGCGTTGCTCAACTTTTAAGCTCCTATTTTGGGGCTTGTTCAGAGGGGTGGAACACTCAGAATGTTGCAGATAGACCAATGTTACATAGAACTGTCATGGTTTACTGCGGAATAGAGATTTACTGTCTTGACTCTCATGTCAGCTCTATGGAATGTATTACTTTTTGCAATGCTTTGATTATACCTCCCTATTGAATAAGGCTCAACCTACATCCCAGAAACCCCCTCTCTACAGTTGGCTACTATCTGAATTGCTCTTTTCTGCCTTTTACTGTAGCCAATAGTATACTGTAGTTTAATAGTCTTGAATAAGCAAAAACAAAATAGCAAGGTCTAGTCATTAAAGATACATCAATGTCCTCTTATCCTGTATATGATGTTTTAACAGATCTCCACTAGAGGGCTCTACATGGCAGCCTGGACAGTCTGCAGACACTCAGGGTCTGGAAAGAGCCTGCATTTCAATTCATTATATTATTAAACCACTATTACTATTATTACTATTATTAGAATTATTATTACTATTTTTACTTATCATTTTTACTATTACATTATATTACTCAATGATACTGTATGTTTACTCATAACCATGGCTATGACTGTTATTAACTGTACTAATTTGATTGTTTAAAAGTAGAGTAGATAAAAGTAAAGACAATATTATTAAAATTAAAATGTAGTATTTAGCTTTTGTGTGATCACTGTAGCCTATTGTTGGAGACAGCTACATAGTTATAATGACAATATTGGTATTTTTTATGTATGCATTTCATGCTATAACTGTGACTTCTGTGAAATTGACACGGCTGCACTGATGGCCATATTGATGCAACAAGGTGCCATAAACTCAAATCAACTGAACCATTGAGCTTTGCAAAAACATGCATTGGAGACATAATCCCATTTTCATAAAAATAAAAAAAATGATAAGGTTTACATAGGCTATGGGTAACACTATTATTTGCAGTAGCCTATCCTAATAGATTAATGAGATGAATCACTCCCCTATCTCATCCCCCCCTTCCACTCAGCACCCCCCATATCTGAGACATCGTGCTCAGAATCTATTACCAGCTCTCTCTCTACTTACACTTCCCCCTTCACAGAAATATCGAGAGAGAGAAAGATACTTTTGTTTATGGTCTACTTCACTTGCTTTGGCAATTTTAACTTAATTTTAAAATAAAGCCCTTGAATTGAACTGAGCGAGAGAGAGAGAGAGAGAGAGAGAGAGAGAGAGAGCCAGCAGCTCCCCTCTGTGCACTCAGTCGGAGACAGTTACCGCAGATTGTGAAGACAGAGCAATCAGTCCAGTACTGAGAGCTCGTTTTATTTACGGTAAAAATGTCGGCCAGACCAGGCTACTATCGGCAGGAGCTGAACAAGACTGTATGGGAGGTTCCCGAGCGGTACCAGAACCTGACTCCCGTAGGCTCGGGGGCCTACGGTTCGGTATGGTGAGTAGGCTATATGAAAGAGGAAGGGGCGAGGCTGCAAAGAAGTCCAGAAACACAATACAATGCAGAGGGAAAACATCATTTAGCCTTATGATTTGTATTATGAATATGCATTATTGGATATTGGAAAAACAATAGGCCTATGTATAGCCTATTCTCATTATTATTGTGCAATTACCAGTCTATTGTTATTATTGAGGCAGTTATTAGGCTTATTTAATATAATTCATGTTAATGTAGCGCAGTTAGTGGTTATGCACGAGAAAGTCATCAATGTTATTTTCATGTTTGTTCAATGCGGATTCACTAGACTACTCTATTTGTATCAATATGATGCTGTCATAAAGGCTTCGTTTTCTATTTGATTGATTTATCTGTCGTTGACACCATTCCCAAATACTGGGCGTCATCACTCCAACCGCAGACTATCTGCAGTTGTTGCCTCTCGGTGCGGAGGCTTTAAACACCTCAAGCTTTGCATGTACAATAGCTGATTCGGTCTGCCCCATACGATTCCCATACCGAAAGAGGAAACAATTAGGAGTTATCGGCGCATCGCACCGGCAACCACGCGCTACGGGAGATCCTCTGAATCGTGACAGTTCGCAATAGGATACATTAGTTCCATAAGGTTTTGGGGGCTACTAATAACAGGAACAGCACTTCGGGGGGGATCTGCACTGAACAACTGAAGGATGCATGACACATCTGTAAAGCCATGGGCATGTGTAGGGGGCACCTCAGTGTTTCTGACTGCAAATATCTTGAAATGTTTTGTTTTTTTCAGACATTTGTGCTGTTATGGACTTTTGTCTTTGATATGCATATGTCCACTTCAGACAGTGAAGAGGGGCCTCTTAGAATACATCTCAACATTGTATTCATGACTACCAGTCTTTTGACCGAATAACAGACTTCAATTTCACAACCTGATCTCCTCCCCATACAGTAAACGCTCTCTCTCTCTCACGCACACACACCGCTGTCTAGCCCAATGAGGTGGTTCTTATAGTCCATTTCAACATGAACAAGTTCCTTTTTTCTCACAAGTGGGTTGGGCAATATTTCCTTGTTTTAATTTTGGATCACTCTTTGTCTGTTGCGGGAGAAGAGACACCGTTGCCATGGCGAGGTGTCATGGTGATGTGTGCACCTCGGGCTTGAGTGTCATACACGCAATCCATATTGATCCATGCATGGGAAGGGAAATTAAGTGCTTGGCGGTTTCAATGTCTGCTTTTACTATAAAAGCACTGGTAGATAGGTTAGATTTACATTGTGGGCACATCTCTCTTTGTTGTTTATATGCTGGTAAAACAGCCAACCATGGCCTGTCAAGCCAATGCTTTTACATCTCCTAGGACAGAGGGAAGTGAGGATGTGATCTTCTGAGGATCAGCCCAGGGAGACAGACAACAGACATCTGTGATGCCGCAGACATGGAAGAGAAGGGAGGCACAGAAACTACATGTTAGCCCAAGAAATATCTAAGCCTTTATTGGTCAATTAGATTTAATGGAAGCTTAGCCTAGCTGATTGATGGGAAGAACTGCAGTGTTTTACTACTCCACTGAGAAATCATGGTGAAATCGGCACAGTTGTCTGTTTGATTTGATAAAGACCTTGGAAGCTGAGTAGATAGACATGATAGCATAGCAACAATTCAAACAAAGACCATCCCTGTGTCTGCTTCTTTTGACTAATACAATTCTCTACAGTTAAAAACAAAACTCATTATTTATGTGGATTCACAAACACATTTAATACACCATCAACCAAGATGCAGAGCAATGCAGTCGTGTGATCTGCTACACCTACAAAATGGCACCACTGCTCATAGTACCAGTCTAGCCAGCAAGGACACTCACATTCTTGCACACAATCTCCCTCTCTCTTTCTCTCTCTCTCTCTGAGCCCTGCATTGTTCAGGCTGTGCTCCAGTCATTGTCACCGTTTTCTCCATGGCAGAGCTGATTGATTAGCAGAGGGGTGGGGGTTTGGGAATTGGGAAGGTATTTTATAGGGGATTGGGACGGGGAGAGCCAGGGACATTACTTCTGAGGATACAGAGAAAAATTGGAGTCATTATATTAATCCTTGGTGCTCCTCAATCTCCCTGAAAAGCTTCCTGAGATTGTTTGCCTGTCAATTATCTGATCAGAAAGGCCCATATTATGCATATCATCAGGTCAAATCAGAATGAAATATTTGTCACATGTGCCTAATACAACAGATGTAGACTTTACCGTGAAATGCTTACTTACGAGCCCTTTCCCAAAAATTAAAAGTTAAAATTAAAAGTTAAAAAGTAAGAAAAATATATACATGGAGCACCGGTCCCGAGTCAATGTGTAGGGGTACGAGGTAGTTGAGGTAATACAGTATGTACATGTAGGTAGGGGTAAAGGTGACTAGGCAATCAGGATAGGTGATAAACAAAGTAGCAGCAGCGTATGTGATGAGTGTGAAAGTGTGTCTATCTGTGAGTGTATGTGTGTGTTTGGTGTGTGTGAGCGTAAGCAGTGTGTATATGTGTTGGAGTGTCAGTGTAGTATGTGTGAGTGTGTGGGTATAGTCCAGTGAGTGGGCATAGAGCCAGTGTGTGGGTATAGTCCAGTGAGTGAGCATAGAGCCAGTGTGTGGGTATAGTCCAGTGAGTGGGCATAGAGCCAGTGTGTGGGTATAGTCCAGTGAGTGGGCATAGAGCCAGTGTGTGGGTATAGTCCAGTGAGTGGGCATAGAGCCAGTGTGTGGGTATAGTCCAGTGAGTGGGCATAGAGCCAGTGTGTGGGTATAGTCCAGTGAGTGGGCATAGAGCCAGTGTGTGGGTATAGTCCAGTGAGTGAGCATAGAGCCAGTGTGTGGGTATAGTCCAGTGAGTGGGCATAGAGCCAGTGTGTGGGTATAGTCCAGTGAGTGGGCATAGAGCCAGTGTGTGGGTATAGTCCAGTGAGTGGGCATAGAGCCAGTGTGTGGGTATAGTCCAGTGAGTGGGCATAGAGCCAGTGTGTGGGTATAGTCCAGTGAGTGAGCATAGAGCCAGTGTGTGGGTATAGTCCAGTGAGTGGGCATAGAGCCAGTGTGTGGGTATAGTCCAGTGAGTGGGCATAGAGCCAGTGTGTGGGTATAGTCCAGTGAGTGGGCATAGAGCCAGTGTGTGGGTATAGTCCAGTGAGTGGGCATAGAGCCAGTGTGTGGGTATAGTCCAGTGAGTGGGCATAGAGCCAGTGTGTGGGTATAGTCCAGTGAGTGGGCATAGAGCCAGTGTGTGGGTATAGTCCAGTGAGTGGGCATAGAGCCAGTGTGTGGGTATAGTCCAGTGAGTGGGCATAGAGCCAGTGTATGTGTATAGTCCAGTGAGTGGGCATAGAGCCAGTGTGTGGGTATAGTCCAGTGAGTGGGCATAGAGCCAGTGTGTGGGTATAGTCCAGTGAGTGGGCATAGAGCCAGTGTGTGGGTATAGTCCAGTGAGTGGGCATAGAGCCAGTGTGTGGGTATAGTCCAGTGAGTGGGCATAGAGCCAGTGTGTGGGTATAGTCCAGTGAGTGGGCATAGAGCCAGTGTGTGGGTATCGTCCAGTGAGTGGGCATAGAGCCAGTGTGTGGGTATAGTCCAGTGAGTGGGCATAGAGCCAGTGTGTGGGTATAGTCCAGTGAGTGGGCATAGAGCCAGTGCAACAGTCAGTGCAAATAAAAAAGGGGGTCAATGCAAATGGCAGTGGTGGAAAAAGTACCCAATTGTCATACTTTGAGTAAAATTAAAAGATACCTTAATAGAAAATGACTGAAGTAAAAGTGAAAGTCATCCCGTAAAAAACTACTTGAGTAAAAGTCTAAATGTATTTGGTTTTAAATACACTTAAGTATCAAAAGTAAATGTAGTTGCTAAAATATACTTAAGCATCAAAAGTAAAATTCATTATATTAAGCAAACCAGATGACACAATTGTCTTTTTTTAAATTTACGGATAGCCAGGGTCACACTCCAACAGAGATCATTTACAAACAAAGCATTTATGTTTAGTAGGAATGACTAGAGAGGTTCTCTTGATAAGTGTGTGAATTGGACAATTTTCTGTCCTGCTTAGCATTCAAAATGTAACGAGCACTTTCGGGTGTCAGGGAAAATGTATGTAGTAAAGTAAAAGTTGTCAAATATAAACAGTAAAGTAAATTACAGATACCCCAAAAAAAGACTTAAGTAGTACTTTAAAGTATTTTACACCCCTGGCAAATAGTCAGTGTAGCCATTTGATTAACTGTTCAGCAATCTTATGGCTTCGGGGTAGAAGCTGTTCAGGAGCATTTTGGTCTTAGAATTTGGTGCTCCGGTACCGCCTGCCCTGTGGTAGCAGAGAGAACAGTCTATAACTTGGGTGGCAGGAGTCTTTGACAATTTTTAGGGCCTTCTTCCCACACCGCCTGGTATAGAGGTTCTGGATGGCAGGTTAGCTTGGCCCCAGTGATGTACTAGGCCATACGCACTAATCTCTGTAGTGCCTTGCGGTCGGATGCCAAGCAGCTGCCATACCAAGCGGTGATGCAGCCAGCCGAGCTGTCTGAATGGTGTAGCCATCAGACAGAGGTATTATTGTACCTGCACTAAAGCAGACTAATATCACACATTGACTGCACACCATGCAGAACATCACATAGACACATGTATTAGTTTTCCATCATTATACCAGCAGGCATCAAAACTCATATCTGAATGAAAATGCACATTTAAAATGCATTGGAATGTCTGAGATTTTCACAAATGTGGTTGTCACTTCAAATAGACTGTATTCCAATAACTGGAAAGCTTTTCATAGACTGCAAAACACCAGTCACGCGTAATGACAATAGTTGTCATTCTTGAGACATCGTACTGCCACTTCCCTTCGCTTTCCCAAGTCGTATCATTTCTCATTTCCCGCTCAGCATGCAGACTGCAAACCCCTAATTCAATCTCAATTGTTACTTTTCCTTCCATTGGTCTCCTGAAAGGAAGTTGGAATGTCTTGGCCAGTAATATAACTCTAATTCGTTCTGACTGATGGGTTTAGAACTTGTCCATGATACTGAACATATTCTTCACAATGGAACTGGGAAACTCTTTGTTGGTGTAACGTTATGTAACAGTAATATAGCGTTGTGCAAATGTTTGCGCTTGCATCATGAATGCTTCATTTAGTCAAAAGAACTCAATTCCATGTGCCCATTTCAACTGTTGCAGCAACACTATGCAAATCATGGCTACTGTGAGTGTGTGGTATTTGTAGGGGTTTGGCTGCTTAAAGAGCTATTATCATGTCGCTGCGGTGCCATTTAGCCGACGCTGTTGTGCAGAGTTTGTTTACAACGTGAGAGGACAAGCGATGACCGCCGAAGCTCTCGGATGAACGCACACATGAAATATAATCTCAAGTACATGGAACTGTCTATCAGTGTTAACATGCTGTGGGGAGCAAGATGCTGGAGAATAAAAGCAAGCATCCTTCATTTTGAATTCTAGGTGCAAACAAGATGCTCTGGCAGATGCTTTCATGTGTGCCTCACTATTTCCTTTGAATGATTGCATATGCTTAAGTCTAAAGTCAATATAGATAGCTAGATGAAGAGAGAGAGAGAAATCCAAATGACTTTGCCTCAGATATTGCGCTGCATTACTGTAACGGTTGATAAAATGTTCTGAGATGGAAGACAGTCAGTTGCAGAAATCGATGCACAGCCTGCCTGTGGAGTTGTGGGCAGTGAGGTGGACAGCCATGTATGGAAGATGAGATGGCAGAGTGTGTGTGTGTGTGTGTGTGTGTGTGTGTGTGTGTGTGTGTGTGTGTGTGTGTGTGCGTGTGTGTGTGTGACAGAGAGGTCTGGCTTGTGTCATGGAAAGATGATGGTATGCTAGCTGCCTGTTTGGCTAACATTTAACAGGGGCATCTGGGGAAGCAGCAGGTGCTTCTGTGGCTGTGTATGAAATGAATGCACTTGGCCTTGTCTGAAGGCGATGCCTTCAGGTATGTGCATGGCCTTTTGTGTTGTACACATGGCAGGCCGCAGGTAACAACGTAGTAATGGTGTAGTGCTCCTCGCAGGCTGGTTAAAGGGGTTAAAGGTCAGGTTGATAATGACAGTGATTTACGTGGTTGTTTTAACTTCTCGTGCCGTTGTGGCTCTGTGCTGCCTCTCCTTCCTCTTTACTTCACAATTCCTCTTTCTCATCTCCTTTACTGCTTCTTCGTTCCTTCTGTCCAGTTTCTTTCGATTTCTCAAACACTTTTATTTCCTGTCTGGTACTTCCTGTCCCCTCCCTCATCTCTTGCTCTCCCTCAATCTCTCTCTGACCTTCTCTACTCCTTCTACAGTACACTCCTTTGTCTCTTCATTCCTCTATAATGTTATTGCCTAGCCTCTTTTTTCATTTCCCCTAACACTCCTTCTCTCTGTGCAACATCGGAATTGAGTAAGATGTTTTACGAAATACTGCCTAAGTAGAAATAACACTGTCACAACGAAGACGGCAGCGCAACACAAGTACACTACTCAGACATACATTTGCACTTCAAAGGAAACAATAATGAATCTAATCATTTAATGATCAACACATTTAAAAGCAATGCATTTCATTTTGTAATCTGCTGTCGCTCATCTCCCCCCCCACACACACAGCTCAGCATATGACGTGCGGCTACGACAGAAGGTGGCGGTGAAAAAGCTGTCTCGGCCTTTCCAGTCCCTTATCCACAGTAGGCGCTCGTACCGTGAGCTCCGGCTACTCAAGCACATGAAACATGAGAACGTGAGTAAGGAGTGGTTGAAGCCCTCCCGTGTTGGCTAGTTGACCTAAATTGCCTTGATAATGCACAATAGAGTTGTAACTCTTTGGCATCAACATTCTCCCTCAACAGGTAATAGGACTACTGGATGTATTCTCCCCTGCTGCATCGCTAGAGGACTTCCATGAAGTGTGAGTGACTACTGAAAGAGCACTAGGATGTCCAATATACCCCATACAGTGATTATACTCTCATGGTTATTCTGATGATAACATGTTGCATTTAAATAGAGCTTTCCACCAGGATTCAAGGCATGTCCTGTCTAACTGAAATGGAACATCTCCACGCACTGTTCTAAAAGTCCCCTCCTCCTCCTCCTCCCTCCTCCTCCTCTTTCCAGCTACCTGGTAACCAACTTGATGGGGGCAGACCTGAACAACATAGTCAAATTCCAGCGTCTCTCTGATGAGCATGTGCAGTTTCTTATTTACCAGCTGCTCAGAGGCCTCAAGGTAGTTGTATCATGTTTAGACATATTTTTTTATACATACTATCCCATACACTGACAGTACAAAGCAACCTTCCCTGATAATAATTTTTGAAACTCAAAGGCAACTGTTAAGTATTTCAATGTGCCACAATTGAACCTCAAACACCATGATGATCCTTTTTATACTATAAAACTACTGGCTATAATTTACTAGAAAATCCCTTAACATCCTCAGAAATGGTATATATACTGTACCCTGACATTTGATTATAAACTCGGATATACTGCTAAGTTTGAAAGCTACATTATGCCTGGCTCACTAGGTAGTACAGTTAACAGGGGACTGACCAGCCAGCCAAGTAACTAGCAAACCTAGTTACCAAGGAATTAACAAAAAATGTAGACCCTTTTAGACAGGGGCCAATGTTGGAATACACTGTTGACCTCTCTCTCTCTCTCCTTTCTTTCCTCTCTCCACCCACTCCTCCCCCAATCCCGCTGCCATGTCCCTTTTCCGTCTCCCCCTGAACAGTACATCCATTCAGCAGGACTGATCCACAGAGTGAGTGGTGGCTTTCCTCTTCTCTTCTCTACTTGCCCACTCTTTTCATTTTTCCTCATCCCCTCTTTTCATAAAGGCAGTCTCCTGGATAGCAATTGCCTATCCTGAGTGCTTTGTTGGCTTTAAAAGGCAATTCTGTATTTAAAATGTACCGGTATGTGTGAAAGTAGATCATATCATATTGTGTGAGTGTGTTAGAGAGAGATTGTCTGTCTGTCTGTCTGTCTACATGGCTTTCTCCCTTTCTTTTCCCCTGTCCCTCAGACAGTCTTTGTGTTGAACGTTCTGTCTTTTCATGTGTCTGTCTCACAGGACCTAAAACCAAGTAACGTGGCAGTGAACGAGGACTGCGAGCTGAGGGTAAGACCAGTGGCCCAGCCACCCAACTCCTCAACGCCTCAGACAATCACAACACAACCCCCCAACTCGGTAATGGCTATCACCATGACAACCTGTGTCTCTCTCTCACCCAGATCCTTGACTTTGGATTGGCCAGACAGACGGATGATGAGATGACGGGGTACGTGGCGACTCGCTGGTATCGAGCGCCAGAAATCATGCTTAATTGGATGCACTACAATCAGACAGGTACAGATCCACACTGACACAACCCAAAAATGATCATAGAACCAAGATTCTCATTTCACACCACACATTACCAGACACCTTCTAATATAACAACCAAACACATACTCTATCATCATGCAGTTCTATCCAGAAAGAAAAATTAGCTAGCTATATCTGTGCCGTTATGGCTAATCGTAAAATCCTGTTGTTATGATGACTGAATGTTAACGCCTTTGTTACAGTGGATATCTGGTCAGTGGGATGCATCATGGGAGAGCTGCTGAAGGGGAAGGTCCTGTTTCCAGGCAACGACTGTATCTTTCACTAACACGGACATGGCTTGAGACTGAGTGCACTACACTCCACAACCGCTCTCCAGCGCTGTTACCACCAATACTGCTCTATGGACACACATCAGCTCCTCCCATATTTGCATCACAATCCCATCTAGAGATATAGCCTTTCTGTCTGAAGGGGAAGTGTATTGAGAGTGACTGAAAGGAAAGGAAGTTCACAATGGACTGAATTGTATTGGCTGTCACTGTACAGAGTCTAAAGACTGAAACAAATAGGAATGTGATTTACTGCTTTGTGTGTATGTATTGGGTCCTCAAATGTAGGAGTATGCTGTCTGCATAAAACTAACACTAGAACACTGTTCTAGCAAAGTCACGTATGCCTAACCTCAGTCAGTTGTTCTACCTAAAGAGTTGGTCCTGCCAACCAAGTGACTTTTTCACGATCATGATGGCCCTTAATTAACCCCTCCTGGTCTAAGATATCGACCAGCTGAAGAGGATTATGGAGGTGGTGGGCACCCCGACCCCTGACCTTCTACAGAAGATCTCTTCTGAACATGTGAGAAGATGGAGAAATAGAGGGAGAGATGGGAAAGTTGAATGGATCATTTAGCTATAGCAATGCTTTAATGATACTGATGATCCCCTGACATCCATTGATCAGTGTACTTGATTGACTAATTTGATGATAGATTATTCAATATTTTGCTTGTAGCATGATTGATTTCTCAATTGATGGATCAATTGGCCCTGCAATGTACTGTACACATTGTCACGTGTGTCGTTGTACATTGCTTCCTATTCATAGGCTCAGAAATATATCCAGTCTCTACCCTTCATGCCCCAGCAGGACTTAGAGAAGATATTCAGAGGAGCCAACCCAATGGGTGAGACTGAGTCATACCCGATAACTGAATTTGCTCGAGGCAAATTTTAAACCAAGGCTATGGATTACATAAGGCAGCTTTGTTAGTATTTTTCCCTTTGTGCCTGCATCTTAATCTCGGTCTCCATCTTTCTCTCTGCATCTCCATTCTTCTCTCTCCCTGACTCTACCTCTCTCCCTCAGCTGTGAATCTACTGAAGCGCATGCTGGTTCTGGACTGTGATGGGCGTATCTCTGCCAGTGAGGCTCTCTCCCACCCTTATTTTTCCCAGTACCACGACCCGGACGACGAACCAGAGGCCCTGCCCTACGACCAGACGCTGGAGAGCAAGGACCGCACACTAGAGGAGTGGAAAGGTGAGAGAGTGAGAGAGAGATGGAAGGTGGCTGGAGTGGAGGAGGTTAAGAGGGATTTTCCTTTTTAAAGATTCAACAGTTATTTTCTGCTGTGTTCTTGACCAGATATAAATGTTCTCTCTTCCTCCTCACCTTTGTTCATCCCTCTTTCTTCACCTCATCTTCTTTCTCTCTCTCTCTCTCTCCATCCCCCTATACAGAGCTGGTGTTCGGGGAGATGAAAGGAATCAAAGCGCCTGTCAGCGAGACGAGTAGTCTACAGGTGGAACAGTGAAAGACAAACCCCGCCTCCTTCTGCTCGGTCTGTCCCGTCAGCTGAGGAAGGACCGCCGTCTTGTCTCCGTCTGTCTGTTGGCCGGCGTTGGGGCGACGGGAGGATCGGAGAGAAAGAGAGAAACAACGCTGTGTCCCCTAGAGGCATGACACCCCTCCCCTTGCTCACTGTGACTGGCTATTTGACTGCCTGTCTTGAGTTTTGTAAAAGGGGAGCAGGGAGAGGGGAGGTCTGGTTGAACTGAAAGTGATGAGAATACGCACATTACGATGATTACAGGGAGCATGCTTTGATAGGTATATGTTTAGTCTGTTGAAGAGAGGTAGGAGAGAGAGACAGACAGAGAAAGTAGCACTAGGGTTTTCAAATCTACCTAAGGGTCCAACTGGTAAATGGTCATTGGCTATAGGTTACTGGAAATCTTTCGTCATGAAGACATTTTATAAGCAGTCATAACGGATGTCACTTTAAGTCTGCTTATAACACCTGTTATGTCATGGTAATGACAGTTTTATGACATAGGGTTCTAGTGAATTTTTGTCAAGAATTTTCCACACATTTGATCATATTTCTATTTTAGTTGTAGCAAATATCTGTTATTTCACAGAAACTTACATAAGATGGTTCCTCCCTCGATATAGACCAATGAATGCCCTTTGTGCTGTTACTGCATAACATCCCCCAACACTCACCAATATGCCACTGAATGACCAATGACAGAGATATACTGTACATGGACAGGATTAGTGTCTGTAGGGTTTAAGACTTTGCATCATGTACAACTATTGGCCAGATTCCCTAAGCATTTACAACTGTTTTTACAGAACAACACCGGTGGTAGTGTTTTGTTTACGGAGACATAACTGCATTGCTGCAAATGCTATGTAGATATGTCCCAATGTACAGGTAACTGCCAACATAAAGAATACATCAACATAAAGGCTTTTAATAGGGCCTTGGGCCAACACAAGCCAGGGCAGATTCAGTGCACCTTGGCATAGTTTCTGGAACTCTATTGGTGGGATGCGACACCGTTCTTCCATGGGAAATTCCATCGTTTGGTGTTTTGTTGATGGTGGTGGAAAACGCTGTCTCAGGCGCTGCTCCAGAATCTCCCATAAGTGTTCAATTGGGTTGAGATCTGGTGACTGAGACGGCCATGGCATATGGTTTACATCGTTTTCATGCACATCAAACCATTCAGTGACCATTCGTGCCCTGTCGATGGGGGCATTGTCATCCTGTGGGGGCATAGCCATGGTGGCCAAAATAATGGCCTGCCCATAATTTTTAAACATGACCCTAAACTTGATGGGATGTTAATTGATTAATTAACTCAGAAACCATACCTATGTGGAAGCACCTGTTTTCAATATGCTTTGTATCTCTTATTAACTCAAGTGTTTCCATTATTTTTGCAGTGACCTGTATGTAAGCATGTATGCATTTGTTGCTGGTATCAACCATTTCAAATTCCACTTGGCTCCAGTCCAACAGGTTTTACTAGTCCCTGGCTCTGTTGAGAAACCCAAACCTATAGCTGAAGTTTACATCTGAACATTCAACAGATACTATTACCCACAGTGACTCCCACAGATAAGATTACCCACAGTGACTCCCATAGATACCATTACCCACAGTGACTCCCACAGATACCATTACCCACGGTGACTCCCACAGATACCATTACCCACAGTGACTCCCACAGATACCATTACCCACAGTGACTCCCACAGATACCATTACCCACAGTGACTCCCACAGATACCATTACCCACAGTGACTCTCAGATGCATTATGCAGATTAAATTGGATTTACAATAGGTCTGAATGTTGTCGTTTCAGAGGTCTAATATTCAGCATGTTATAAAGGGGCGTACTGAGGTGAACGAATTACAGGGGAGTAAAATAATTCAATTTTCAGTAAAAAACATGTTCTGGAACTGCAACATATACTACCCCAAGAACTTCAACATCAATCATATACACAATGCCTCAATTACAGTAGAGATCATCCAAAATACTCTTTCTCGATTGATGTTTGACTATTTACAGTCTTGTATGTGTCATGTACAAATGTTGATTTTGGAAACTTGGTGGATTTAAATAGAACTGCAAAAAAGATGAATGTATACAAAACTGTATGTTTAAAAAACAAGTGTCTTTTCATTCTATGGTGGCATGAATTTTAACTGTACAATTTCTGCCGTATGCATTTCCAATCAATAACCGAATGTCAACTCTGTGTCATAATGCCATGACAACTCATGACAGTTGATGTCAACCAACTCAACTCTATTACAACAGTTATAACACCATTATGCAGCATGAACAAGTAAACATTTGGTTACACATATTCAGAATAAATCAAATCAATCTATTTCCTGTTTTGGTAACGTCATGAATGCGTGCATCAATCCAGTCTTGTTTTCTCCCAAAAATGATTAAGTCTGTTGTTGTATGGATACATTCCTTTATGTTTCCAAGTATCACGCAGCAGACTATCAGCCGGTATGCAGCACTATGTCAGTGGTGAGAATCTGTCATGGGCATAGCATGTTGTGGCATTATGAAAGACCACTTTACTCCAGAGTTACGGCCTACTCATTCCTCCTCCACATGGCCAAAGTTCCATCAATACTCCCAGCCCACACACACAGTAGCTTTCCAGTGCTTTATGGGTTCCAAGTCTGAGTATACATGGCCTTTTCTGTGTGTGTGTGTGTGTGTGTGTGTGTGTGTGTGTGTGTGTGTGTGTGTGTGTGTGTGTGTGTGTGTGTGTGTGTGTGTGTGTCAATTTGCCTTCAAGGTCCATTCCTGCATGTTTCCAACAAACATGCCTGCAGGCATCAAACTATGTCATAATCTCTCAACCACAGAACAGAGACAGTATTATGAGAGACCATCATGACGACGCATGTAACCTCTTCTTCCTCGTCATCAATAAAAGCTAAATTCATCACCAGTTACCTTACTGTGTGTGTGTGTGTGGGGGGGTACATTTTTACTTCTGAGCCTGCATATAAACGGCAACAACACTATCAGCAAAGCAGAAAGGAAGGGAGGCCAGGGAAATACTAGAATAACTTTCATCCCTATCTTCAGGCTAGGCTAGCTCTCTTCGCTATCTCATGGCAACAGACAGCATTTTGGCAACATTCCTTATAACCTGTAAGACAATAAGGAGCCAGGGCGGCAGGTAGCCTAGCTGTTAAGAGTGTTGCTGGTTCGAATCCCTGAGTCGACTAGGTGAAAAATATGCCCATGTGCCCTTGAGCAAGGCTCCTAACCTTAATCTGGATAAAGAGCATCTGATAAATTACTAAAATGTAAAAATGAGCCTGGACACAGACACACCCATCAATAGCACAGGGCGACTAGTGTTTACCTTTTTCTGACTAAATCCAGAGGTCCTGCCACCAGGCGATGGTGTGTTCACCAGTGATACCATTGAGGTTTTAAAAACGAGTGAGACCAGTCACTGGTTACGGTTCTTTATTCGTGTCACTGGAGACCACTGTCGGGCAACCGAATGCATTGCGCATTTCCCGAGTGCTAGAGTGTGTAGGTGGTGGTGGCTGCATGAGAGCAAGTGAACGAAGTGTCTCATGCACAACAACGCCTCATTATCCCCGAATTAAGAGTTAGCTGGGGCAACATTGACCCCCAAATCGATTTGGATATGTCGGTCCGCACGCGGACAGGATTTTACCGTCAGGAGGTAAACAAAACGGCATGGGAGGTTCCAGAGCGATACCGTGAGCTAAAGCAGGTGGGGACTGGCGCGTATGGGACAGTATGGTGAGTTTTATACGAGTTTAATCATCAAACATGGGTAGGCTACTCTTCGTAAATGTCGAATTTAGAGTTAACAATAGCCTATGTTAAGGCAATACAAACCAAGCCACAACAAGACGTGACTCGTTCCTAAAATAAGCATCGTGTTTTTTTTTTTAAATGTTCATGTCATGCATTCTTCATGTGGTTACTTCAAAAGGAAGTTTTTGTTCAGTGGAGCGCTGGATTGTGTCCGAATTAAGTCATCAACAAACATCGCTGCTATTTGATGAATTACATTATGCGGTTTCTGTTTCATTCCTAAGCATAGTTTACACGGCAGGGACTTTTTTGGCTTTGTGAAGTCGGGAAAAGCATAACAAAGAACCCCCATTGGCCTCATTGTTTGTTGGGTTTTAGTGAGCAGAAGATTTAGATTTAAGTGCATCGGCCTACATCTGTTCTGGGTCTTTGCGCAATGTTTCTTGGGATATAGGCCGACCAAATGTTTCTACTTGAATTCCAGAAATACCCAAGGATGTCTTTGAAGTAGGCCTAACCACTTGATTATAAAACATGATATTTGGATGTATATTATTTTAAATAAATAATTAATCAAGCATTCAATAAAAAATACAATAAGTGAGTTGGGTCCTTCTTCAGTAGGCTACCACCAATGGCCTACATTGCTAAAATGTTTTCTTCCCTTTACCTACATGGCTTGCTGCAGTTCCGCCCAGGACCACAGGACTGGGGTGAGGGTGGCCATCAAGAAGCTCCACAGACCCTTCCAGTCAAAGCTCTTCGCCAAGAGGGCCTACAGAGAGCTCCGGCTCCTCAAGCACATGAAGCACGAAAATGTGAGGGCCTTTCCTGAAATACGCACCTCATGATTCATTCTCATAAATAGAAAAGGTGTCTGTTTCACACCACTAATTAGCCCGTGTCTAAAAAGGAAATGGCCCAACTCTACAGTACTGCATTTAAAACTCACTTGTATCCATAGCAAACTGTTCAAATCCTTATGGCCTAGGCTGCGTGCAGAGAGCAGTGACAGTTTATTTTTCGCACACAGTGAGACAAACACAGCTGTTCCTTATGATTGGCAATTAATCAGTAGCAGAGTAGTCAGAAAGATCACATTGGTAATATTCACAGCACAACCCATAATACTAAACAGAAACACATCATATCAAGATTATAGAGATATTAATTTGAGGCAGGCACAGGTTTTGAGTCTTGATTGGAAAAGTTGAATCAGGCATTCAACTTGGGGCGGCAGGTAGCCTCGTGGTTAGAGCGTTGGGCCAGTAACCGAAAGGTTGCTGGATTGAATCCCTGAGCTGACAAGGTAAAAATCAGTCATTCTGCCTTTGAACAAGGCAGTTAACCCACTGTTCCCCCGTAGGCTGTCATTGTAAATAATCATTTGTTCTTAACTGACTTGCCTATTTAAATAAAGGTTTCAATACATGTTGTAGCTCTCCTGGACCAGGGTTGGACTTGGTGACCACTGATTTCAGAGGTCTACTGGGTATACAGGGAGTAGGTAGAGTTTAATAATGGTACACAAGGAAAGGCTGAGAAGGAAGCCAATCCATGTTGCGGAAAAAATGCCTCATAGCAACATCTACTTTAGTCAGTGGCTCACTCTAGAACGACAGAGACACACCCCGTATCACGTGTGTGTGTGTGTGTGTGTGTGTGTGTGTAACTTCAAGTGGGAATCATTTCCTGATGCTGTAATTGAGAAACATGATGCACAAAAAAAATTCTCCAGTTAATCTATAATTGAGCTATTCTATTTATTTTCTGTTATTCTTTGATTGGCTTGGATTAGGTGATTGGACTGCTGGATGTGTTCACTTCTGAGATCTCATTGGACAGGTTTCATGACTTGTAAGTACCTCTTTGTCCAATACCCTTCCTGTTCATATATTGAATGTTTTTATTCACAATAAAGTATATATTTTTACCTTTTCCCCTGTCATTCTCAGTTACCTGGTAATGCCACTCATGGGTACTGATCTGGGGAAACTGATGAAGATGGAGAGATTGTCACAGGAGAGGGTGCAATTCCTTGTCTATCAAATGCTGAAAGGACTCAAGGTTAGAGTTGCATACATGCACTCAAAATAACAATATATATATATATATATTATATATATATATATATATATATTTTATATATATATATATATACAATTCTAAGCAGTTTTAAAGATATACCTACAAATGCTCATTTTATCCCCAACATTCAAATATGATACAACATAAAGGCAGTTTATACAGAAGGTTTAAATGTTTCCCAGAATATACTTGAATACCACCTTCTTTTTCTAATTTTAAGACTTTCTCTTTTCCTGGTCTTTTGTGTCTCCCCACAGTATATCCACTCTGCAGGGATAATCCACAGGGTGCGTAAACTCTGACCTTTCAACTATGTGCATTGGTGTTGGGGCCCTTGCTCTTTTTCACGCCCACTGCTATTCATGCCGTTTTCCATATCAGAAGCTCTTTGTGTGTGTGCTTGCGTGTATTTGCGTCAATCTGGCAGCATGATAATGTAATTTTTCTAAATACCAACAGGATCTCAAACCTGGAAATTTATCTGTCAATGAAGACTGTGAGCTGAAGGTACTACATATATATCTATTGCTACCAGACCTGTGATAGGCACTGTGCTCTCCCTGTTCAGTCTCGCTCTCTTTCGATTTAAATGAAATCCACTTTATTGAAGTGGAGGCTGCTGAGGGGAGGAGAGATCATACTAATGGCTGGAACGGAGCAAATGGAATGGCATGGCATTAAACACCTGGAAACCATGTATTTGATACCATTGTACTATTCCACTCATGCCATTACCACAAGCCCGTCCTCCCCAATTAAGGTGCCATCAACCTCCTGTGCTTTATTGTCATAAAAGGGACAATCCAATGTAGCCAAAGCAATTCTCTCTGTCTGTCTCAGATCCTTGACTTCGGGCTGGCTCGGCAGACAGACACAGAGATGACTGGGTACGTCGTCACTCGCTGGTACAGAGCCCCCGAGGTAATCCTCAATTGGATGCACTATACCCAGACTGGTGAGTCTCTCAATCGCTCATTCATGGCTGCCTTCTTCTGCCTTTCTAATGTCAACATCTGTGTTATCACCATGATTAATCATGCTATTGTAACCAGAAAAATATCCTACAGTATGAGGTCCTATGGAGATCTATCTCTTTGTACAATTTGTGTACAATATCGCTGTAATTGAACCCACTGGTATGGTAGCAGTTTGGTAGCAATGTGGTACTGAAAGACCATTCAGTCCTATGTATGTCTTTGTCCTCCTCTATCGTCAGTGGATATCTGGTCGGTGGGCTGCATCATGGCAGAGATGCTGCTGGGGAAGCCACTGTTCAAAGGAAATGACCGTATCCTTTTTCAGTGTTTACTACTCTCTGTCTTCACCCCACACAACTATTGCAGAATTATATGTTATCAACCTGTCAAAGACTAGTTCTGTAAGCTTATTATGTCTAAGCATATATAGTATGAGCAGCATGTGAATGTGACTTCCTGTACCACATGAGCTATGACCCTTGACCTCTGGGTGAGCACAGACCTGGACCAACTGAAAGAGATCATGAAGATTACTGGTACACCCACTGCAGACTTTGTTACGAAGCTACAAAGCCAAGATGTAAGTCATGTGGGCACTCAAAATACATTCAGATAGTACACATTCAAAGCAAACACAGCCTACTAGAGTACATAGGAATAGAATACACATACACTCCCAGGTAAATCTGCTCCTCTTCCAACAGGCCAAAAACTACATACGGAGCCTTCCCAAAGTACTAAAGAAAGATTTGCACTTTCTTTTTTCCAAAGCTAGCTCAGACGGTGAGCAGACGTTCAATACAATGATGTGAACACGCAGTTAGTTGAATTTGACAGTCTATTACTAAAGGATCAAAAACGCTGGTTTACAAAACAGCAACTGTTTCTAACTATTGTCAGGAGTGTCCTTCTGACCATAACACCGCTAGAGACACTGTATACCTCTCTGTGTGGCAGCGGTGTGTGTGCTGGAGCGCATGCTGTTGCTGGACCCTGAGAGGCGGGTGAGTGCGTCGGAGGCGCTGGCCATGCCCTTTTTCAGCGAGTTCAGAGAACCAGAGGAGGAGACGGAGGCCCAGCCCTACGATCACTCCATGGACAACACAGACCTGCTCCTGGAGCAGTGGAAACGTGAGAGATGGTTGGAGGGAAGCTGAAGAAAGAGATGGAGAGCGGGGGGAGGGAGGAGGAAGATATGGGAGAGAGAGATATATGCTGGGGAGGACGGACGGAGGGAGGGAGGGAGAGAGAAGAAGGAGATACAGGCAGAGTAAAAAAGGGGGAGAGATGGAGAATGAGGTGGCTGGTAGCCTAGAGGTAAAGACCGTTGGGCAGGTAACTGAAAGGTCGTTGGTTCAAATCCCCAAGCTGGCAAGGTAGAAAATTATGCAATTCTGCCCATGTGCAAGGCAACAACTGCTCCCTGGGTGCTGATGATGTGGATGTTAAATAAGGCAGCCCCCTGCACTGCTCTGATTAAGAGGGGTTGGGTTAAATACAGAAGATGCTATTCGGTTGAACGCATTCAGCAACTGATTAGTTCTCTTTCCCCAGGAAGAGAGCTTAAGGAAAAACATTCCTTTGGTCATTCCACATGATAGAAGGAGAGCGATGATGAGGGAGATGGATGTGTGATAACATGTTCAGCTTGAGAGAAAGAAAGAGGACTAAAAATCTATAGAGTCTACAGAGTAACTAATTAGTCATTTCTTGTGATATCTCCTACAGGTCACACATTCACAGAGATTCTGTCCTTCAGGCCTGCAGCAACAGAGACCAAGGACCCCAAAGAGACATCACTCTGAGAGTACCCACATACCTCTCAATACCTGTCAATGATTATTATAAGGCATTGTTGTATTGTTGTACAGATGTAATGCGAATCCAATGTACAGAATGTAGTTTATTGATTATAAATGGATTTTTTTACAAACATTTTTGAAGATATTGTCAGTCTTGTGTAATTGTGGAACTACTGTAACAGCCAACCAATGAGCCCCTGGGAAAGAAATTATTACTTGCTTCCCCGTAAACCATGAGAATGACTGTAAGCTAAGACATCAAATGTTCAGCAATAAAAGGCCACTCTAAAATGATCAGTTTTGTCACATAACAATGCCACAGATGTGGGCATTTTTTGAGGGAGTGTGCAATTGGCATGCTGACTGCAGGAATGTCCACCAGAGCTGTTGCTAGAGAATTTAATGTTAATTTCTCTACCAAAAGCTGCCTCCAACTAGAATTTATCAAGTATGTCCAACCGGCCTCACAATCGCAGACCACGTGTAAGCACGCCCGCCCAGGACCTCCACATCCGGATCCTTCACCTGCCAGATAGTCTGACACCAGTCACCTGGACAGCTGATGAAACTGAGTATTTATGTCTGTAATAAAGCCCTTTTGTGGTGAAAAACTCATTCTGATTGGCTTGGCCTGGCTCCCAAGTGGATGGGCCTACACTCTCCCAAGCCTACCCATGGCTGAGCTCCCCGCCCAATCATGTGAAGTCCATAGATTAGGGCCTAATGGATTTCAATTGACTGATTTCCTTAACTGTAACTCAGTTGTTGAAATTGTTGCATGTTGCATGTTTGTTCAGTATAACGTTAATTGACTGCAATATTTTTTAGACTGCAATACACCTGCTCAAACACTGGAATTATCCATGTACGTGGCCTAAGGTCCAGCAAGGACAAAGATCACCTCTGTCTATAAATGGAGCACCAACCTTGCTGATTTTAGTTTGGGTCCCTCAAAAGCCATGAAGAGAGCCAACATCTTTATTCTGCTTCTTGCTGGTGTGTTGGTCAACGGAAAAGGTATGCTTTATGTTACATGTGAGTTTGTGGATTAAAGCCTGAGCATATGTGTAGCAGAGTAACTCAAAATGTGGACTTAATATTTAAATCAAATAGCAATGTGTGTGGTCAGAAATCTTTTTAAAAAGGAGAAGGAGGTGCCGATTACTACGGTAATCAATTACGTTTTTATTGTGCCCTTGTTTGTGTGTTGCAGACCTCCGCTGGCAGAACAGCTATGACCAGCCTTTGGATTTTAATTGCCCATCAGGACAATCCATCTCTCGCATAGTGAGGTGATTCCTTATGTTCCATACAACCAATCTTCTCCAAAACCTGAATTCTGCACTGCACTCTGTATTTTGGATTTAGGTTATTGCAATTGCATTCCGGACAAAATATGTTGGGCAACAATAAAACCTACAACCTGCATAAATGTTTTTTTTTTCGTATAAATTCAACTATTAATTTGTGCATTGTAATGTATTTTTCCAATTTTAGTGAGCATCACAACAAACATGAAGACCGTATGTGGGACTTTGGGTGCAAAGCCACATTTGACTCAGCAACTAACTGCTTCATATCTTCCTACGTAAATGACTTCGACAAACCTTTCAACTACCAATGCCCAAGCCACCAGGTCATCACAGGGATGAACAGCTATCATGACAACAAGCATGAGGACAGAAGGTGAGATGTAAATTCATCACTATTCACATGAAATAAATACAAAATCTTCAAGAAATGACTTTGTCAAATCAAACAAAATAACTAGGGCTTTACAATGATGGTAAAATTTAGAGACATTTGGGGATTAAATGGTGTAAAATCCTAAAAGTGACACAGGGTTGACGGAGGTACTGTTTTTGTTGAACAACCCTACTATAATGTGAATTACAAGGTCAATACAAAACATATATCATAATTCAAACCTCATTTCCACCCTTATACAGATAGAAGTTCACCTGCTGTGGAGCCAGCAACTTCTGTACTGATTCCTGCCAGTGGACCAACTACGTAAACTGGTTTGATGAGGCCTTCACTTTTAATGTCCCACCAAATTTCTACCTGATTGCAGTTGAAAGCTACCATGACAACAAGTATGAGTGAGTATGATTATTCATTGGTACTGTATGCTAATGTATGCTAATGTAATGGATTCCAAGTATTTTCTCTCTCTCTGTGTGTGTGTATATCTACGGTATCTGTGTGTCATATTCTTGCTGTTGGAATAAACAAGCTTCAGGAAAGGATGAATTGACTACAAAACTAACAGGAACAAAATGTCTGTTTGTCTTGTGTACTTTCAGAGATCGTCGCTGGCGATACCAATACTGTACCAGAAGGTCATGCTGAATCTATACAGTAACTGATTCTTCCTACAATCAGATTATTTTATCCATTGTTGTCTCTTGATAATCTTGAAAGAAATTAATGATTAAAGATACATGCATCAAATGATTGTGTTTAATTTCACTGCACTAACGTTTAAATGATTGATTATGCTTGGTTTCTGGTCAAGATATAAACTCTATACAGTACTGTAATGGACAGCAAATGGTTATCTCAGACAATTACTAAAACATTGGGTCACACTTTATTTGGATAATCCCCTGTAGATGATCTACAGCGGAACAAACCATCAACAGACTATCAACTGCAACTCTGTTGATATGCAACAGCTTGCTATGGTTACGTTTAGGGTTAGAGTTAGTCAAATCAAAGCAAATTTTATTTGTCACATGCACTGAATACAACAGGTGTAGTAGACCTTACAGTGAAATGCTTAACCAACAATGCAGTTTTAAGAAAATACACCAAAAAAAGTGTTGGGGTTAAAGGGAAAGTTCAGTATTTTACAACTTCATTTTAGATGGTTCCTGCCCCTGTAAGTAGTCTATGGATCAGGAGAAACTGTAATACATGGTTTGGTTTTTCTTCTAATAGCCACTACAAACTTCAGCTAACTGTTTAAAATCAATGGGAGTGGTGTGGGCATGCAGTGACTGTTAAAAAAGCCATAGACAAATTAACTGAATTATTTGGTTTGACGTAACTTTAAATGATTAGGCTTCTTAAATTCTTAAACATCTTAACCATGGATTACAGTTTCTCCTGGCCCATAGACAACCTTCAGGGGGAGGATCCATCTAACAAGAAGGTGTAAAATACTGAACTTCTCCTTTAAGGCATTTACTGAGATACTGCCCAATTTACACTTGACCCATGGTTCTCACTGTAACACAGAGGTAAATAAAAAAAATAGTTTGGCCACATTTCTAGCATACAAAAACCATCCTGTTATGCAATTCCTGAGAGGTTATACTGTTATTTAGTGTATTTTTGTTAAACATTTCCCTTTCAGCACACCTATTCAAACACTGAGATTACCCATGTACGTGGCTGAAAAACCCCCAAGGTCTTTAGCTCAGTGATCCGTTTCTCAGTTTCTATAAATATATATTTAGCCCTGCTTGTTGTGCTTGGGTCAGATCCCACACCTCTGGGAAGCTACAGCGCCTTCAGAAAATAATTCACTCCCCTTTACTTTTTCCAAAATGTGTTGTGTTTCAGCCTGAATTTCAAATGGATTAAATTGAGATTTGTGCCACGGGCCTGCACACAATGCTCCATAGTGTCAAACTGGAATTGTGTTTTTAGACATTATTGCAAATTCATAAAAAATGAAAAGCTGAAATGTGTTGAGTCAATAAGTATTCAACCCCTTTGGTACGGCAAGCCTAAATAAGTTCAGGAGTAAAAATGTGCTTAACAAGTCACATAATAAATTGCATGGACTCACTATGTATGCAATAATAGTGTTTAACATTGAATGACTTCCTCATCTCTGTACCCCACACATACAATTATCTGTAAGGTCCCTCAGTCGAACAGTGAATTTCAAACACAGATTCAACCACAAAGACCAGGGAGGGTTTCCAATGCCTCGCAAAGAAGGGCACCTATTGGTAGATAGGTAAAAAATTATGTAAAGCAGACCTTGAATGTCCCTTTGAGCAAGGTGAAGTTATTGATTACACTTTGGATGGTGTATCAATACACCCAGTCACTACAAAGATACAGGCGTCCTTCCTAACTCAGTTGCCAGAGAGGAAGAAAACCACTCAGGGATTTCACCATGAGGCCAATAGTGACTTTAAACATTTAATGGCTGTGATAGGGGAAAACTGAGGATGGATCAACAACATTGTAGTTACTCCACAATACTAACCTAATTGAGTGAAAAGAAGGAAGCTTCCAAAAACATGCATCGTGTTTGCAACAAAACACTAAAGTATACAGTGTTTGTTTGGAGCAAATCCAATTCAACACATTACTGAGTACCACTCTCCATATTTTCAAGCATAGTGGTGGCTGCATCATGTTATGGGTACGCTTGTAATCGTTAAGGACTGGGGAGTTTCAGGGTAAAAAATACATGTAATAGAGCTAAGCACAGACAAAAACCTGGTTCAGTCTGCTTTCCAACAGATATTGGGAGTCAAATTTACCTTTCAGCAGGACAATAACCTAAAACACAAGGCCAAATATACAAATATCTTGCTTACCAAGATGACATTAAATGTTCCTGCGTGGCCTAGTTACAGTTTTAACTTTTATCGGCTTGAAAATCTATGGCAAGACATGAAAATGGTTTGATGAATATTAAAAAGAATGATGTGCAAATATTGTACAATCCAGGTGTGCAAAGCTCACAGAAAGGCTCACAGCTGTAATCTCTGCCAAAGGTGATTCTAACATGTATTGACTTAAGGAATTGAATACTTATGTAATCAAGATACATTAGTGTTTTATATTTCATTAATAATTTACAAATGTTAGAAGAAAAAAAATTGCTTTGACAATACAGAGTATTTTGTGTAGTTCGTTGACAAAAAAATGACATTTAAATCCATTTGAATCCCACACAACAAAATGTGGAAAAAGTCAAGGGGTGTGGATACTTTGTGAAGGCACTGTAGCTATTTGTCAGTCTTATGGCTTGGGGATAGAAGCTGTTCATGAGCCTCTTGGTGTCAGACTTGATGCACCAATACCACTTGCTGTGCGGAAGCAGAGAGAACAGTCTATGGTTTGGGTGGCTAGAGTCTATAATGATTTTCAGGGCGTTCCTGATATAGAGGTCCTGGATAGCAGGGAGCTCAGCCCCAGTGATGTATTGGGCCGTCCGCACCACACTCTGTAGCGCCATGCGATCGAGGGCAGTGCTGTTGCCATACCAAGCAGTGATGCAGCCAGTCAGAATGCTCTCAATGGTGCAGCTGTAGAACTTTTGGGGGATTTTAGGGCCCATTCCAAACCTGTTCAACTACCTTAGGGGGAAGAGGTGCGGTCTCACCTTCTTCACGACTGTGCGCATGTGACTGGACCATTTTAAATCATTAGTGATTTGGACACCGAAGAACTTGAAACTCTTGACCTGCTCCACTGTAGCCCTGTTAATGTGGATGTGGGCAAGCTCCCCCCCCCCGTTTCCTGTAGTCCACGATCAGCTCCTTGGTCTTACTGACGTTGAGGGAGGGGTTATTGTCCCGGACCACACTGCCAGGTCTCTGACCTTCTTCCTGTAGTTTGTCTCATTGTTGCCGGTGATCAGGCCTACCACCGTTGTGTCGTCAGCAAGCTTAATGATGGTGTTGGAGTCGTACATGGCAACGCAGTCATGGGTGAACAGGGAGCACAGGAGGGGACTAAGCAAAAAATGACCGTGAATATGCCTGCCAGCTGATCTGCTCATGTTCTGAGAACGTACCCTGGAATATCGCTCAAGGCTAGCAGCTTCTCTTTGAGCGATTCTCCGCATGATCCTAAAGCCAGCCGATCAATACACCTAACAGCCGTTGCATTTGAATCCGGACGGGAATGACTGGTTTGTTAATAAGACACAAACAATATAGCTTTGTGATATTTAACAAGTAATGTTTATCTCAAGGAATGTAATCAATTGACCACTAGATATATTATCTTACATTAAGTGCTATTTGTATATGCAGATCATATAGAATGCACCCTGAAATACTGTTCTATTGTTTTTGAGCTGACAGAAAACATTCTATTTCATAGTTCATATTTTCAATGGACAATCAAGCTACTGTAGGCACTGGAAAGATTGTCTCATTGTACATTTAATGTTTATTACAGTCATGTAAACTGGCTTAAACTTCAGAAAAAAACATTGTATAGACGGAATCAACAACAAAAAAGTGTGTCGCTTTGTGTGGTAAATTACTGGCTTGATAAGATGGCTCATGCAATGTTTATTATGCAACAGATCCTACTTCACACTCTTCAAAATGTTGTCACAGGTATGTAGCTATGCCTTCTCGCCTTTTACCAGAGATATCTGATCTGTCAGATGATTGGGTAAGTAGATTTAATCACATGTGATTATTACCTAATGCACAGTAAAGGTATAAAATAGCATCACTTGTCTAAGGAGACAACATTTCCTGCAGAGAGCCAAACATAGAGAATCCCTTCATCAGGCTTCATCCTCATGACAGGTAAGAGCAGTCATCTCGATCCATTTACTGTGGTGTATGGATAACATTGCCAATGGTTACGTTCCAATGTCCATATTAGCAGACCACTTAGAATGAACAAAATTAATTTGGCATGCATTCTAATTGGTATGATGGTGTGGATATTGGAACTCTGGTGCCAACAATTTGGTCTTGCAGGGTGGGATAATGACTTTGATGCACCGTTTATTTCCTTTCAAATCTATGTAGTTATTAAGCTAAAAGGGGTGACTGGTAGGAAATATTTGTGTTTCATGTGTTATGGAAAACATATTATTTTGCCCCAATTGTAACTGTTATGCTGAAGAGATGCTTAGTCAGTATTGGCCATACCTTTTGTTTTATAGTGATTTATGCTGACTTATACCATCTGATATTATTTTGTTTCAGATACCACAGTAACCACCACGAGGACAGGTTATGCTAATAACTACGAGAACTTTATGGACTTTACATGCTGAATCAACCATGCAATTGCTGGGGTGTACAGCTATCACAGTAACCACCAGGAGGACAGGAGGTGAGTCTCTTCATTTCAGTATATAGAATAATCACATTCAGATTTTCAGGCATTTTGTGAATTTCATATGGACACAAATTTGTCTTAGTCATTTTGAGCAAGGCTGAGGAACAATTTACATTGTAATAAGTCAGATGAGGCCTAAGAAACATTACAGTACCTGCTTTACTCAGTTTATCTAGTATCCTCGGTTACAAATGTCTGAGAATCCTGATCAAATACCAACAAGATCAGTGGCCTCATGTTACTCCACTCTCCAGTACTTAACTGCCAAAATAAATGTTTAATGAAGGGAGAAAGTATAGTCAATTAACCCACATTAATATGAATTTATTGTCTGTCCCTTTTCAGTTGGAGGTTTTACTGCTCTTCTGTCCTTAAGATTTGTACCTTTGACTGCCAGGTTACACCCTGGGTCAACTACAGTACTGGGATGAGGCATTCACCGACAAAGCCACCAGTACCAACGATCTCCTTATTCCACATTTTGTTGTATTACAGCCTGAATTCAACATTGATTAAATTGATTGTTTTTCTCACACAATATCCCATAATGACAAAGTGGAATTATGTTTAAAAAATAATCATAATTTCATGAAAAATGAAAAACAGAAATATCTCATTTACACAAGTATTCACATCCTTGAGTCAATACTTTGTATGTTTGAAAATACCCTTGAGCATGGTGAAGTTATTAATTACATGTTGGATGGTGTATCAATACACCCATTCACTACAAAGATACAGGCATCCTTCCTAACTCAGTTGCCGGAGAGGAAGGAAACTGCTCAGGGATTTCACTATGAGGCCAATGGTGACTTTAAAACATTACAGAGTTTAGTGGCTGTGATAGGAGAAAACTAAGGATGGATCAACAACATTATAGTTACTCCACAAAACTAACCTAAAGAAAAGCTGGAAGCCTGTACAGAATACAAATATTCCAAAACATACATCCTGTTTGCAACAAGGCATTAAAGTACAATTGCAATACATGTGGCAAAGCAATTAACTTTTTGTCCTGAATACAAAGTGTTATGGTTGGGACAAATCCAATATAATCTACAGAGTACCACTGGTGGCTGCATCATGTTAAAGGTATCCGTGTAAACGTTAAGGACTGGGGAGTTTTTCAGGATAAAAAGGAAATGGAATTGACCTAAACACAGGCAAAATCATAGAGGAAAATCCTAGTGGTTCAGTCTCCTTTCCTAAAGCTAAAGTTAAAAGTCTGTATTATACACAACCTTTTGAGGTTAAATGCAATTACATTATAGGAACTAAAGGTATGACATCAATGCACTGTATTTGACTTTTGATAAGAGATTCTGGTACAAGCCACGCACTGAAACCACGTTCTCCACACTCCTAAATTCGTCATACACTCATGTATTACACATATAGTCTCATATCTTTCCCTCCAATTGGTTCTGTCTATTAAAAATAGTATATTAATTGACTTCAGCTCCCCAGGAGCAGGGATGGAGAGTTGGAGACCATTTATTTTATTCCTCAGTACATTGCCCTCTACATGTTAGTTCATAGTAAAAGTTGCCAGTTCTGTTTCACCTTATTTAATGGTCACTACAGAAATAATGTATTTTTAATGGGCAGGTTTGAATGGGCAGGGCAGGTTCGCTCTCAGTCTCTTCTCTCTGATAAGGTGTGTTTGTTTACCTTCTCACTCTACTACTTGACTCTGTAACAGTCCCATATTCCTAGTATCGAATTCACCTCACTCCATCTCTGCGAGACAATGAAGGATACACACACCCTGCTTAATCTACTTCTGCTGCTAGTGTACCTAGCAGGTAATATGATTTTAAAAATATATAACAACATTGTTTTATGATAACATTTCTTTTTGAGGATGCCAAAGTTGGTTTAACATCAGTCAGTAGGTCTGGACACTTCCTGTTAAGCTCTATAACTACATTTACTTTCAATGTCTACGGAGGTCCAGCTTTTGTTTGGGTGAAAATAGTGTTACATTATATGTGTTGATTATAGCCTGTGGCTGTTTTGATGAACTTCCAGGATCAGCTTTGACCACTGATGGAGGGAGTGGCAGTACCAGTAAGTAAACCACATCACATAATAGCCAAGACAAATTATTACAGGAGTGACCACATCACTGCATTGATGGGAATGTTGGGTACTTTGAATAATGACTGTGAGAGTAGGGTAGTGCTATCAGCTATCAGCTAACTACAGAAGTGAAGGCGTTTTATTGGATTATCGTTGTAGTAATTTATCACTGTTACAAGAATACATTTACACCCTGTATCCAAGAAATCCTTTATTCTTAAACAGGTAGGCCTACATTTCCTGATTGTGCACTGTAATTTTCAGATGGTCCCTTGGAACTAACCATTGTGGGACCTGACTTTGTTAAAGTGGGTGTGCCACGCAGCTTTGACTGTGCTGCCCAGTGCTCTCCTTCCTGTAGCTACAGAATGAGTATCGACGGGCAGATTTGGCATGGCAACGAGCTGTTGTTCACAGCTCGCCAATGGGAGGAGTCCCTAAACCTCACATGCACTGCAAGGAATGATGAATCTGGGAGGTCCTCTACAGTAACAAAGATACTGCAGGTTTTAGGTGCGTGGGTGGTTTGTTGTTTTTATAACACTTCACTTGAAATTAAAGGTGATGGTCTTTATGATATTAGGAATAGAGGGATAATTAAATGTGTTGCAATTTATTGACAAAATGTCTGGATTACTGGATTAGTGTTAGATAAAAATTATTTTGCTAATGTTTTTCACATTGGTCATAGGATCTAGACTATTATCTAAATGTCTATGTGTTCCTTCTTTTAGCTGGACCTACCAACGTATCGATCACAGGCCCTGCCCTGATGACCCCAGGGGCCCCTCAAAGCTTCCAGTGTAACGCAGACTGCCGTCCCTCCTGCAACTACACCTGGAAGATAAAGGGCAGATGGCTCGGGGGGCAGGGGAACAAGATTACTGTAACTCCCGAAGAGTTGGCCACCTCTGCTACCCTGAACTGCAAGGCCATCAACAGTGTGTCTGGGCTCTATGCCATGGCAACCAGGACAATTCCTGTAACATGTAGGTTATTCTGAGATTTAGAGCTTCTAACAATTGTAGATTCCCTCTTGTTGTTAGTGTAATGCAATTGTCCATATCCACACCAATAGCTTCATCTATCAATATACATACATTCCCTTATATAGTATGTAGTCTATATTTGTTGAGGTTTTGGTTGAAGTGATACTTGAACCATTGTTTTCCTCTAATTTTTGTCTCCTATCAGCTGGTCCATCAGAGGTCCACGTCATCGGCCCAGACTCTGTTGCAGTCGGCTTCAAGTCCATGTTTCAGTGCACTGCCAAATGCACTCCCGCTTGTGACTACCACTGGACCATTGATGGTCACACTGTCCACGGTAGTGAGATGGAGATGACGGTCGAGCGAAATGTGAAGTCAGAGAAGATTATGTGCCACGCTCAGAATACGGTCTCAACTCATTTTGAGGTGGTCACCAAGTCCGTACGGGTGGAAGGTACAGCAGAAATCTCATGATTCTACATTTTAGCAACTACCTGAACTTTTATGCTGTCATAAACATTATCTGACCTAATATCATGTTTTTTTTGTGTTCCTTTTGGAATGGTTTTGTGCGTTGCAGAAAATGACAAAAAGAAGATCCTCTCCAAAAAATATGGTTGTCAAGCTGTGTCCAGTTTGTGTTTGTCCAAGAAGACCATCTCTGGGAGGAAGCATCAGCATTGTACAGCAGCTGAAACCTGGTCCCGATTGAGTCCGAACATACCTTGCTGACAACACCAGGTTCCAGAGCATTAAAGCTGTAAAACAGGAATATAGACTGAAAATAGACAGGACATTAAAACCTTGAATACTAGCTACAGTGACTTCAGAAAGTATTCACACTCCCTGACTTCCACATTTGGTTATGTTGGAGTCTGAATTTAAAATAGAATACATTTCAATTTTTTGTCACTGGCCTACACACAATACCCCATAATGTCAAAGTAGAATTATGTTTTTGATATATATACACTACCATTCAAAAGTTTGGGGTCACTTAGGAATGTCTTTGTTTTTGAAAGAAAATCACATTTTTTGTTCATTACAATAACATCAAATTGATCAGAAATACAGTGTAGACATTATTAATGTTGTAAATGACTATTGTAGCTGGAAACAACAGATTGTTTGTGGAACATCTACATAGGCATACAGAGGCCCATTATCAGCAACTATCACTGTTCCAATGCAACTATCACTGTTCCAATGGCACATTGTGTTAGCTAATCAAATAGTACCCGTAAAACACCAGTCTCAAAATCAACAGTGAAGAGGCGACTCCGGGGTGTTCCTCTGTCCAGTGTCTGTGTTCTTATGCCCATCTTAATCTTTTCTTTTCATTGGCCAATCTGAGAGATGGCTTTTTCTTTGCAACTATGCCTTGAAGACCAACATCCCGGAGTCGCCCCTTCACTGTTGACGTTGAGACTGGTGTTTTGCGGGTACTATTTAATGAAGCTGCCAGTGGAGGACTTGCGAGGCGTCTGTTTCTCAAACTAGACACTCTAATGTACTTGTCCTCTTGCTCAGTTGTGCACCGGGGCCTCCCACTCCTCTTTCTATTCTGGTTAGTGCCAGTTTGTGCTGTTCTGTGAAGGGAGTAGTACACAGCGTTGTACGAGATCTTCAGTCTCTTGGCAATTTCTCGCATGGAATAGCCTTTATTTCTCAGAACAAGAATAGACTGATGAGTTTCAGAAGAAATTTCTTTGTTTCTGGCCATTTTGAGCCTGTAATCGAACCCACAAATGCTGATGCTCCAGATACTCAAATAGTCTAAAGAAGGCCAGTTTTATTGCGTCTTTAATCAATACAACAGTTTTCAGCTGTGCTAACATAATTGCAAAAGGGTTTTCTAATGATCAATTAGCCTTTTAAATTGATAAACTTGGATTAGCTAACACAATGTGCCATTGGAACAGGAGGGATGGCTGCTGATAATGGGCCTCTGTATGCCTGTGTAGATATTCCACTAAAAATCTGCCATTTCAAGCTACTTTAAAAAATAAAATAAAAATATTTATTTAACCAGGTAGGAAAATTGAGAACAAGTTCTCATTTACAACTGCGACCTGGCCAAGATAAAGCAAAGCAGTTCGACACATACAACAACACAGAGTTACACATGGAGTAAACAAACATACAGTCAATAATACAGTTGAAAATCAAGTCTGTAAACAATGTGAGCAAATGAGGTGAGATAAGGGAGGTAGGGCAATAAATAGGCCATGGTGGCGAAGTAAATACAATATAGCAATTAAAACGCTGGAATGGTAGATTTGCAGTAGATGAATGTGCAAAGTAGAAATACTGGGGTGCAAAGGAGCAAGATAAATAAATAAATAAAATAAATACAGTAGGGGATGAGGTAGTTGTTTGGGCTATTTATAGATGGGCTATGTACAGGTGCAGTGATCTGTGAGCTGCTCTGACAGCTGGTGCTTAACGCTAGTGAGGGAGATAAGTGTCTCCAGGTTCAGTCATTGGCAGCAGAGAACTGGAAGGAGAGGCAATATAATAGTCATTTACAACATTAACAATTCCTGCACTGTATTACTGATCAATTTGATGTTATTTTAATGGACAAAAAAATGTGGTTATCTTTAAAATACAAGGACATTTCTAAGTGACCCCAAACTTTTGAACGGTAGTGTATATATTTTTTTTACTAATTAATTAAAAATGATAAGATGAAATATCTTGAGTCAATACGTATTCAAACCCTTTGTTATGGCAAGCCTAATAAGTTCAGGAGTAAAAATGTGTTTAACAAGTCACATACTGTAAGTTGCATTGACTCCCTCTGTGTGCAATAGTAGTGTTTACCATAATTTTTGAATGACTATCTCATCTTTGTACCCCACAAATACAATTATCTGTAAGGTCTCTCAGTTGAGCAGATTCAACCAAAGACTAGGGAGGGTTTTTAATGCCATGCAAAGAAGGGCACCTATTGGTAGATGGGTATAAATAAAATGTACAAAAATAGACATTGAATATCGCTTTGAGCATGGTTATTATTTACACTTTGGATGGTGTATCAATACACCCAGTTCCTACAAAGATACAGGCGTCCTTCCTAACTCAGTTGCTGGAGAGGAGTCAAACCGGTCAGGGATTTCACCTCGAGGTCAATGGTGAATTTAAAACAGTTACAGAGTTGAATGACTGTGATAGGAGAAAACTGAGGATGGATCAACAACATTGTAAATAACAATACTAACCTAATTGACAGAGTGAAAAGAAGGAAGCCTTTACAAAATAAAAAATATTCAAAACATGCATCCAGTTTGCAACAAAGGCACTAACGTAATACTACAAAATAAATTGGCAAAGCAATTAACTTTTTTTGTCCTGAATAGAAAGTCTTATGCTTGGGGCAAATCCAATACAACACGTTACTGAGTAGCACTCTCCACATTTTCAAACGTAGTGGTGGTTGTGTCATGTTATGGGTATGCATGTAATTGTTAATGCATGTAATTGTTAAGGACTGGGGAGTTTTTCAAGATAAAAAATAAATGGAATGGAGCTAAGCACAGGCAAAATCTTAGAGGAAAACCTGGTTCAGTCTGCTTTCCATCAGACACTGGGAGATGAATTCACCTTTCAGCAAGACAATAACCTAAAACACAAAGCCAAATCTAAACAGGAGTTGCTCACCAAGAAGACATTGAATGTTCCTAAGTGGCCTAGTTACAGTTATAACTTAAATCTGCTTGAAAATCAATGGCATAACCTAAAAGTTCTTGTTTGGCAATGATCAACAACAAATTTGACAGAGCTTGAAGAATTGCGAAAAGAATAATGGGCAAATGTTGCACAATCCAGGTGTGGAAAGCTCTTAGAGATTTACACAGAAAGACACTCAGCTGTAATCGCTGACTCAGGAGGTTGAATGCTTATCTAAATCAAGATATATTAGTGTTTTATTTGTCTTTTCTTTTTTCTTTTACAAATTATAGATAAGTTTTTCTGCTTTGACATTATAGAGTATTTTGTGTAGATCGTTGACAGATAATTACAATTAAATCAATCCCACTTTGTAAAAAGTCAAGGGACGTGACTACTTTCTGAAGGCAGGGTATAACAGAAATTGACCTCTGTTTTCATCTGATACAAATAAGATCATACAATGTAATGACAATGATAATTACTGGTCCAGCTTGATCTGTGGCAGAGGCCTGAATTACGGAGTCAGTTGATGTTGCCTGTACCGTCCTCCAGTCCAACCAGCTGTGGGATGTTGACCCCAATGTTGTATATAAACCCTGGATTGCTGATGCTATGTATTGACCATTGAGAGGCTATGAAGCCACTGGTTGGACATATTGCCACTCCCAAGTAGCAGTCCTCCATTTCAATTAAATGTTTCAAGGACAAAATTACATTTATTTAAGTTTAATTTTTGTAGTAGTGGGGACAGTAACATTAGTCATCTCTATAAATGATACATTAAGGATTATACATTTTTCCGTTATTTAACTAGGCAAGTCAGTTAAGAACAACTTCTTATTTACAATGACAGCCTTCCCCAGCCAAACCCGGACGACGCTGGGCCAATTGTGCGCCGCTTATGGGACTCCCAATCACGGCCGGATATGATTCGAACCAGGGACTGCAGTGACGTCTCTTGCGCTGCGCCACTCAGGAGCTCAATGTTTAGCCGTGTAATAGAACAATTTAGCAAAAACGAACGTACACATTAATAAATACATTTCTATAGCTTCCAAAAAATTTTTTTTACCAAGATGGAGGCACAGTGGCTTCAACACATCCCCCCCTATTAGTCATCTAGTGTATATATAAATCATTGGTTGACCCCTGTCACAGTGCTGTCCTTCACCACGGCAGCAATCTGTCACAAAGTGATTACTCGTCTTTCTGCTGAAAGACAAATTCCAGACCAAAAATGTGCTTAGTAAAATATGAGACTTACACATACACACCAGGCTAAGTTGATGAGTTATGTAAATGAGTTCAATAGAATGTTATACAGTGGGTCAATAACAAAAGTTTATCTCAATACTTTGTTATATACCCTTTGTTGGCAATGACAGAGGTCAAACGTTTTCTGTAAGTCTTCACAAGGTTTTCACACACTGTTGCTGGTATTTTGGCCCATTCCTCCATGCAGATCTCCTCTAGAGCAGTGATGTTTTGGGGCTGTTGCTGGGCAACACAGACTTTTAACTCCCTCCAAAGATTTTCTATGGGGTTGAGATCTGGAGACTGGCTAGGCCACTCCAGGACCTTGAAATGCTTCTTACGAAGCCACTCCTTCGTTGCCCGGGTGGTGTGTTTGGGATCATTGTCATGCTGAAAGACCCAGCCACGTTTCATCTTCAATGCCCTTGCTGATGGGAGGAGGTTTTCACTCAAAATCTCACGATACATGGCCCCATTCATTCTTTCCTTTACACGGATCAGTTGTCCTGGTCCCTTTGCAGAAAAACAGCCCCAAAGCATGATGTTTCCACCCCCATGCTTCACAGTAGCTATGGTGTTCTTTGGATGCAACTCAGCATTCTTTGTCCTCCAAACACAACGAGTTGATTTTTTACCAAAAAGTTATATTTTGGTTTCATCTGACATTCCCCAATCTTCTTCTGGATCATCCAAATGCTCTCTAGCAAACTTCAGACGGGCCTGGACATGTACTGGCTTAAGCAGGGGGACACGTCTGGCACTGCAGGATTTGAGTCCCTGGAGGCGTAGTGTGTTACTGATGGTAGGCTTTGTTACTTTGGTCCCAGCTCTCTGCAGGACATTCACTAGGTTCCACTGTGTGGTTCTGGAATTTTTGCTCACCGTTCTTGTGATCATTTTGACCCCACGGGGTGAGATCTTGCGTGGAGCCCCAGATCGAGGGTGATTATCAGTGGTCTTGTATGTCTTCCATTTCCTAATAATTGCTCCCACAGTTGATTTCTTCAAACCAAGCTGATTACCTATTGCAGATTCAGTCTTCCCAGCCTGGTGCAGGTCTACAATTTTGTTTCTGGTGTCCTTTGACAGCTCTTTGGTCTTTGCCATAGTGGAGTTTGGAGTGTGACTGTTTGAGGTTGTGGACAGGTGTCTTTTATACTGATAACAAGTTCAAACAGGTGCCATTAATACAGGTAACGAGTGGAGGACAGAGGAGCCTCTTAAAGAAGAAGTTACAGGTCTGTGAGAGCCAGAAATCTTGCTTGTTTGTAGGTGACCAAATACTTATTTTCCATCATTATTTCCAAATAAATTCATAAAAAATCCTACAATGTGATTTTCTGGATTTTTTTTCTCATTTTGTCTGTCATAGTTGAAGTGTACCTATGATGAAAATTACAGGCCTCTCTCATCTTTTTAAGTGGGAGAACTTGCACAATTGGTGGCTGACTAAATACTTTTTTGCCCCACTGTGTGTATATATATATATATATATATATATATGGGGGGATACAACCATCCCAGCTCTGCCGATTTTTCTGTGAAGAGACAGAATCATTAGATCCTTTGTTTTTGTACTGTCCATCTGTACTGTAACTTGTTTTGGTCGCAGGTTCAGGAATGGCGGAAGAATTGCAACATTTACCTGGAGCTAACTCTGCAAATAGCACTGCTGGGTGATTTAAAAAGTCATAGTCAATCGATCAATAATATAAAAATGTTCTTAGCAAAATTGTTTATCTTTAATTTACAATCTGTAGAAACTGAGAATAGGAAGGTTCAGAACTTTTGTGAAACATCACAGTACAGTTGAAAAATATATGTCAAACAGAAATCAAAACTAACAATGAAAGAACGTTGAGTAAGTAACTCTTTATAAAAATAATTGCCTCCACGTTTTTATGGTGGAATGTTGACTATAGGCTACTTTGAACCATGCAAGGTAAGATATAATATGTGTCACGCCCTGACCTGAGATATCTCTGTTTTCTTTATATTTTGGTTAGGTCAGGGTGTGACTAGGGTGGGTATGCTAGTTTTAGTATTGTCTAGGGTTTTTGTATGTCTAGGGTTTTGTAAGTCTAGGTGAATTTGTTTGTCTATGGTGGCCTGATATGGTTCCCAATCAGAGGCAGCTGTTTATCGTTGTCTCTGATTGGGGATCATATTTAGGTAGCCATTTCCTTTTTTGTGTTCGTGGGATCTTGTCTATGTGTAGTTGCCTGTCAGCACTCGTTTGTATAGCGGTTCAGTTTGTTATTTTGTTCAGTGTTCCTTCTTTTAATAAATAAGAATGTACGCATACCACGCTGCGCCTTGGTCCGATCCTTATAACGAACGTGACAATATGAAGTAAAACGTCCAGGTTTCAAAGAATTAAGGAACAGGAAAAATGTAGTGATGGTAATGATAGGCCTAACAGTCTTTAGGTAGATGGAAAGGCTTTCCCAAAAACCTTCTCAATATAATGTTAACTCACTACAATGCCTACTATTATCCAGTGGGGTAAAGTACTTAAGTAAAAATACATTAAATACTACTTAAGTAGTTTTTTGGGGTATCTGTACTTTACATTACTATTTATATTTTTGTCAACTTTTACTTTTACTTCACTACATTCCGAAATAAAATAATGTACTTTTTACTCCATACATTTCCGTGACACCCAAAAGTACTGGTTACATTTTGACAGGAAAATGGTCCAATTCACACACTTATCAAGAGAACATCCCTGGTCATCCCTACTGCATCTGATTTGGTGGACTCACTAAACACAAATGCTTCGTCTATAAATTATGTCTGAGTTTTGGAGTGTGCCCCTGGAAATGTCTCAATAAAAAATAAGAAATGGTGCCACCTGGTTTGTTTAATATAAGGATTTTAAAATTATTTATACTTTTACTTTTGATACTTAAGTACATTTGACCAATTCCATTTACTTTTTATGCTTTTATATTTTTCAAGTATTTTTAAAACCAAACTTTTAGACTTTTACTCAAGTAGTATTTTACTGGATGACTTTCACTTGAGTCATTTTCTATTAAGGAATCTTTACTTTTACTCAAGTATGACAATTTAGTACTTTTTTCACCACTGCATTTACACAAGTATTTAGACCCTTTACTCAGTACTTTGTTGAAACACCTATGGCAGTGATTAAAGCCTTGAGTTTTCCTGGGTATGACACCACAAGTTTGGCACACCTGTATTTGGGGATTTTCTCCCATTCTTCTCTGCAGATCCTCTCAAGCTCTGTCAAGTTGGATGGGGAGCATCGCTGAACAGCTATGTTCGATCAGGTTCAAGTCCGGGCTCTGGCTGGGTCACTCAAGGACGTTCAGAGACTTGTCCCAAAGCCACTCCTTTGTTGTCTTGGCTGTGTGCTTAGGGTCGTTGTCCTGTTGGGAGGTGAACTTTCACCTCAGTCTGAGGTCCAGAGCGCTCTGGAGCAGGTTTTCATCAGGGATCTCTCTGTACTATACTCCGTTCATCTTTCCCTCGATCCTCAAATCAAATCAAATCAAATTTATTTATATAGCCCTTCGTACATCAGCTGATATCTCAAAGTGCTGTACAGAAACCCAGCCTAAAACCCCAAACAGCAAGCAATGCAGGTGTAGAAGCACGGCGGCTAGGAAAAACTCCCTAGAAAGGCCAAAACCTAGGAAGAAACCTAGAGAGGAACCAGGCTATGTGGGGTGGCCAGTCCTCTTCTGGCTGTGCCGGGTGGAGATTATAATAGAACATGGCCAAGATGTTCAAATGTTCATAAATGACCAGCATGGTCGTATAATAATAAGGCAGAACAGTTGAAACTGGAGCAGCAGCACGGTCAGATGGACTGGGGACAGCAAGGAGTCATCATGTCAGGTAGTCCTGGGGCATGGTCCTAGGGCTCAGGTCCTCCGAGAGAGAGAAAAAAAGAGAGAATTAGAGAGAGCATATGTGGGGTGGCCAGTCCTCTTCTGGCTGTGCCGGGTGGAGATTATAACAGAACATGGCCAAGATGTTCAAATGTTCATAAATGACCAGCATGTTCGAATAATAAGAAGGCAGAACAGTTGAAACTGGAGCAGCAGCACGGCCAGGTGGACTGGGGACAGCAAGGAGTCATCATGTCAGGTAATCCTGGGGCATGGTCCTAGGGCTCAGGTCCTCCGAGAGAGAGAAGGAGAGAATTAGAGAACGCACACTTAGATTCACACAGGACACCGAATAGGACAGGAGAAGTACTCCAGATATAACAAACTGACCCTAGCCCCCCGACACATAAACTACTGCAGCATAAATACTGGAGGCTGAGACAGGAGTGATCAGGATCCTGACTCATCTCCCAGTCCCTTCCGCTAAAAAAACATCCCCACAGCATGACGCTGCCACCACCATGCTTCACCGTAGAGATGGAGACAGGTTTTTTTCCAGACGTGACGCTTGGCATTCAGGCCAATGAATTCAATCTTGGTTTCACCAGACCAGAGAATCTTGTTTCTCATGGTCTGCGTCTTTTAGGTGCCTTTTGGTAAACTCCAAGTGGGCTGTCATGTGCCTTTTACTGGGGAGTGGCTTTCATCTGGCCACTCTACCAGAAAGGCCTGATTGGTGGAGTGCTGCAGATATGGTTGGCCTTCTGGAAGGTTCTTCCATCTCCACAGAGGAACTCTGAAGCTCTGTCAGAGTGACCATTGGGTTCTTGCTCACTTCCCTGACCAAGGCCCTTCTCCCCCAATAGGAAGAGTCTTGGTGGTACCAAACTACTTCCATTTAAGAATGATGGAGGCCACTGTGTTCTCGGGGACCTTCAAAGCTGCAGACATTTTTTGGTACTCTTCCCCAGATCTGTGCCTCGAAACAATCCTGTTTCAGAGCTCTATGGAAAATTCCTTTTGACCTCATGGCTTGGTTTTTGCTCTGACATGCACTGTCAACTGTGGGATCTTATATAGACAGTTGTGTGCCTTTCCAAATCATGTCCAATCAATTGAATTTAGCACAGGTAAAAACATCTCAAGGATGATGAATGGAAACAGGATGCACCTGAGCTCATAGCAAAGGGTCTGACTACTTATGTGAATAAGGTATTCCTGTTTTTTATTTAGAATAAATTTGCTAAGCATTCTAAAAACCTGTTTTCACTTTGTCATTATGGGGTATTTTGTGTAGATTAATGAGGATTTGTATTTATTTAATCCATTTTAGAATAAGGCTGTAGCGTAACAAAATGTGGAAAAAGTCAATAGGTCTGAATACTTTCCAAAGGCACTGTATATTTTTGTTCAGTATAGTTAGACCCCAGACCCCCATTAGACCCCTGACAACCAGAATTAACCCTGATTAGGCAAAGGGGTGTAACAGGTGCGTGACGTCACTCCGACCCCTACCAAAACACAAATAATGACGGACAGTTTCTCTCACCTCGGATTTGAACCACTAGTAACCACCAACTTCAATGACAGTCAATGTAAAATTAAAAGACAAATCTAGCATTCCAGTGCCCAAATTACATTACATCAGAGGAAGGCTTGCTAGTTACAGTGCCTTGCGAAAGTATTCGGCCCCCTTGAACTTTGCGACCTTTTGCCACATTTCAGGCTTCAAACATAAAGATATAAAACTGTATTTTTTTGTGAAGAATCAACAACAAGTGGGACACAATCATGAAGTGGAACGACATTTATTGGATATTTCAAACTTTTTTAACAAATCAAAAACTGAAAAATTGGGCGTGCAAAATTATTCAGCCCCTTTACTTTCAGTGCAGCAAACTCTCTCCAGAAGTTCAGTGAGGATCTCTGAATGATCCAATGTTGACCTAAATGACTAATGATGATAAATACAATCCACCTGTGCGTAAATCAAGTCTCCATATAAATGCACCTGCACTGTGATAGTCTCAGAGGTCCGTTAAAAGCGCAGAGAGCATCATGAAGAACAAGGAACACACCAGGCAGGTCCGAGATACTGTTGTGAAGAAGTTTAAAGCCGGATTTGGATACAAAAAGATTTCCCAAGCTTTAAACATCCCAAGGAGCACTGTGCAAGCGATAATATTGAAATGGAAGGAGTATCAGACCACTGCAAATCTACCAAGACCTGGCCGTCCCTCTAAACTTTCAGCTCATACAAGGAGAAGACTGATCAGAGATGCAGCCAAGAGGCCCATGATCACTCTGGATGAACTGCAGAGATCTAGAGCTGAGGTGGGAGACTCTGTCCATAGGACAACAATCAGTCGTATATTGCACAAATCTGGCCTTTATGGAAGAGTGGCAAGAAGAAAGCCATTTCTTAAAGATATCCATAAAAAGTGTTGTTTAAAGTTTGCCACAAGCCACCTGGGAGACACACCAAACATGTGGAAGAAGGTGCTCTGGTCAGATGAAACCAAAATGGAACATTTTGGCAACAATGCAAAACGTTATGTTTGGCGTAAAAGCAACACAGCTCATCACCCTGAATACACCATCCCCACTGTCAAACATGGTGGTGGCAGCATCATGGTTTGGGCCTGCTTTTCTTCAGCAGGGACAGGGAAGATGGTTAAAATTGATGGGAAGATGGATGGAGCCAAATACAGGACCATTCTGGAAGAAAACCTGATGGAGTCTGCAAAAGACCTGAGACTGGGACGGAGATTTGTCTTCCAACAAGACAATGATCCAAAACATAAAGCAAAATCTACAATGGAATGGTTCAAAAATAAACATATCCAGGTGTTAGAATGGCCAAGTCAAAGTCCAGACCTGAATCCAATCGAGAATCTGTGGAAAGAACTGAAAACTGCTCTTCACAAATGCTCTCCATCCAACCTCACTGAGCTCAAGCTGTTTTGCAAGGAGGAATGGGAAAAAAATTTGGTCTCTCGATGTGCAAAACTGATAGACATACCCCAAGTGACTTACAGCTGTAATCGCAGCAAAAGGTGGAGCTACAAAGTATTAACTTAAGGGGGCTGAATAATTTTGCACGCCCAATTTTTCAGTTTTTGATTTGTTAAAAAAGTTTGAAATATCCAATAAATGTCGTTCCACTTCATGATTGTGTCCCACTTGTTGTTGATTCTTCACAAAAAAATACAGTTTTATATCTTTGTTTGAAGCCTGAAATGTGGCAAAAGGTCGCAAAGTTCAAGGGGGCCGAATACTTTCGCAAGGCACTGTAGCTACAGTGTTTGACTCATATCAGTAATTTTCTTGTAAAACTGCCCAGCTAGCTATTGAAATGCTAATTTGCAATGCTAGCTAGCTAACATGTTAGCTAGACTGCTTATAGACTTGGGAGCTCATTGGGCTTCAAGAGCCAGCAGGTTAGATGATTCCACCATCGGCAACAACAGCTAGCTACTAGTTTATATTCAGCTAAATATAGCACCTGGGCGATAAGAACTAAACCGATGGACATGGGTCATGACATTGGGTATGTAAACTTTATGTATATGTCCTTAGAAACTGTGTGAATATAAATTCACTGCAACCTTAGATGGCTGCACCAGACCAGTTGGTGGCACCATATATATGTCATTGGCACCATATATATGTCATTGGCACCAGTGGCACCATAGGATACTAGATCAATAACTTTTGATCAAGGGAACTTTGTCTCATGCAAATTAATGTTAGATTTAAATTATACGGACAATGTGAAATATTGTGATTAGTATATCTTTTTAATCACATATTGTTGCCCTATTATGTGGTCTGAACGTAGTGAAAAGTTAATATTTTATTCTGGAAAATTGGAAACTGGAAGTCCTGCTGCTTGCGCAGTCAACGCAGTACAGCTTTGAGAGTTTATTGAAGTATTTTGGAACACTAATGTGGAGTATACCAACTATGATTCAAATCATGTAGCCATTTTTTGTCATTTGGCAGACACTGTTATCCAGAGTGACTTATAGGAGCAATTGGGCTTAAGTGCCTTAATAAAGGACACATTGACATATTTTTCACTTAGTCGGCTCACAGATTCAAACCAGCAATCTTTTGGTTACTGGCCCAACACTCTTAAGCTACACCTAGGGATTGCTTATTACAACAGATATTGTGACCTTTCTGTCATACTGTAAACTCTGTTCATTGCTGCTCGTAGCTATATATTTTTTAAATATCAATGCAGTGGTAGAACTGCCAAATGCAGTGGTAGAAAAAGTACCCAAATGTCATACTTGAGTAAAATTAACATACATTAATAGGAAATGACTCAATTAAAAGTGAAAGTCACCAAGTAAAATACTACTTGAGTAAATCTAAAAGTATTTGGTTTTTGTATCAAAAGTAAATGTAATTGCAAAATATACTTAAATATCAAAAGTAAGAATATAAACCATTTCAAATTGCTTATATTAAGCAAACCAGACAGCACAATTGTCTAGTTTTTATTTTATTTACAGATAGCCAGAGGCACACTACAACACGCAGACATCATTTACAAATGAAGAATCAGAGGCAATATGGATGCCCAGGGATGTTCTCTTGATAAGTGTGTGAATTGGGCCATTTCCCTGTCCTGCTAAGCATTCAAAATGTAACAATTACTTTTGGGTTTCAGGGAAAGTGTAAAAAGTACATTATGTTCAAGTGGGAATGTAGTGAAGTAAAAGTAAAAGCTGTCAAATATAGAAATATTAAAATAAAGCACAGATACCCCCAAAAAACTATTTTTACTTAAGTACTTTAAACCACTGGCCAAATGTAACAGGTAATGTCTTTGACCCTAAAAAGTGGATAGGCCATTGTGGAGTGGATTTACAAAGTATTTAAACATTGCATTGCAGAGGCAGTTGCAGTGTGTTCTGTGTTGTGCATACCTTGGATTTTTGTTGCACAACATGTCCAGATGAGGATGCTTACCATTTTGCTCAATGACAATTTTGTGTGACTGCCTCTGCGATGCAATGCTGCAAGGCAAACGCAGCGCTCCATTGGAAATGAATGTACTTCTGGCGTACCAAAATGCAATGATGCTGTAGGTGTGATTGAGATGTCCACCACTCCAGTTGTCCTAGAGACTTCAAACTTCGTATGTAGGCGTCTTTCCTCATGCTGAACAAATTTGTCTCAAGCTCCCATAAGGTCCATCAGGATAGATTGTCAGACATGCATTTAGGTTATGTACCCAGTAGGTCCCTCAGGTCCTCTGGTACTGGCCTTTCAACTATCCTAAAGCCTAGGACCAAGAGGCAAGGAGAGGCAGCCTTGAGGTATTATGCCCCCAGCCTCTGGAATAGCCTGCCAGAGAACCTGAGGGAGGCCGAAACTGTGGACATATCTAAAAGAGATCTTAAAACACACCTTTTTAGATGAGCTTTTCTTTAAAGTGCTTTTTAGTCATTTTTATTGTTATTATTTTGTTTTTTTTATCCTCTTATGTTTGTTGTGTAGTAAATATTTGTATTTGTTTTTTCCTGTGAAGGACATTGGGTTGCATTCCATGTCTGAAATGTGCTGTATGAATAAAGTTTGTTTTGATTTCACACTGTAGGTGTGATCAAGGCATAGATTAAGTGAGACTGCTTATAACAGCACCACCTATAGGCCAATCAGTGCCATTCTGTTTGGCCAAGTTACTCATGACATCTTGTTTCTGTGTGTCAAATTAGATGTATTTTTCTTACTAATGTATGCTTGATTTATTTGACCAAGTGAACCCCTAATTATTCTATAACCACAGCATGGGCACACACACATAGTCTATACCTTTAACATTATGTTAGACATATATTCTAAAATAAGCACTTAGAGGTTGTGTGATTCAAATGTCATTTTTGTAAACATATATAACGGTTTTAGACACACAAAATAGAGGAGTTTAGTGATATAATATGTAGACATCGAGTGTAGATGCATGACGACACATTGACATTTAACATTATATATACACTGTGGAGCTCCAAGGACTCGAGGTTATGGCATCCAGATTCCGCGTTCAGCTAGTCAACTAGCAGTGATGGGAAAAGTACCCAATTGTCATACTTGAGTAAAAGTAAACATATCGTAATAGAAAATTACTCAAGTAAAAGTGAAAGTCACCCAGTAAAATACTACTTCAGTAAAGTCTAAAAGTATTTGATTTGAAATATACTTAAGTATAAAAAGAAAATGGAATTAAGTATCAAAAGTAAAAGTATGAATTAAAAGTATAAATTTCAAATTCCTTATATTATGCAAACCAGACGGCAAAATGTTCTCCTTTTTCAAAATTGATGGATAACATGGGGCAAACTCCAACACTCAGACATACAGTAATTTAAAAACAAAGAATTTGTGTTTAGTGAGTCTGCCAGATCAGAAGCAGTAGGGATGACCAGGGATTTTCTCTTGATAAGTGTGTGAATTGTACCATTTTCCTGTCAAAATGTAACGAGTACTTTTGGGTGTCAGGGAAAATGTGTGGAGTAAAAAGTACATTATTTTCGTTAGGAATGTAGTGAAGTAAAAGTTGTCAAAAATATAAATAGTAATGTAAAGCACAGATACCTGAAAAAAGGACTTAAGTAGTACTTTAAAGTATTTTTACTCATGTACTTTACACCACTGTTAACTAGTATAACTTGTGATTGACTCTACAATGTGAAAAACATTACATGGATGATGGAATACAACTGAAATAGATGGTTGTCTGAAATGTTTACGTGAAATTAACAAATGTTAGATCAGCTTTAATAGGATATGATGAAACAGAATGTGACATAAGGGGTTATAAATGGAAATTTAGATAATTTTACAGCATATGACATACATTTTACCCACACAGTATATAAAAATGTTCACTTCTGCATTTGCAAATATCTGTATCAGCAAAAAATACACTTTTTAAGAGTAATACTTTGTAGTTACTGTGTTTGTTTTTATTCTGTTTGAGGTATTGATATTGAGGTTCAAACCAGAGTTTCTGACACTGTTGACACAACCAAGTCACGTGTGCCTAAATCTAAAGTCAAAGTCTGTTTCATTCAGAACTTTTTGTACTTTTGATAAGAGATTCTGGTACAAGCCACGCACTGAAACCACGTTCTCGACACTCCTAAATTCGTCATACACTCATGTATTACACATATAGTCTCATATCTTTCCCTCCAATTGGTTCTGTCTATTAAAAATAGTATATTAATTGACTTCAGCTCCCCAGGAGCAGGGATGGAGAGTTGGAGACCATTTATTTTATTCCTCAGTACATTGCCCTCTACATGTTAGTTCATAGTAAAAGTTGCCAGTTCTGTTTCACCTTATTTAAAGGTCACTACAAAAATAATGTATTTTTAATGGGCAGGTTTGAATGGGCAGGGCAGGTTCGCTCTCAGTCTGTTCTCTCTGATAAGGTGTGTTTGTTTACCTTCTCACTCTACTACTTGACTCTGTAACAGTCCCATATTCCTGGTATCCATTCACCTCACTCCATCGCTGCAAGACAATGAAGGATACACACACCCTGCTCAATCTGCTTCTGCTGTTTGTGTACCTTGCAGGTAATATGATATGGAAAAAACAACATTATTTTTGAGATAATATTTTGTCAAAATCTATTTTTGAGGATGCCGAACGCAGTTTGACATCAGTCAGTAAGTTTGTATGTTCTGGAAACTTTCTGCTAAGCTCTATAACCATGCATATGTTCAGTGTCTGCTGAGGTTAAACTTTTGTTTGGACAATAGGCTAACATATTTGGGTCTAAGCATAATGATAATTTTCGTGTTACATATACATTATAACGTCTTGATGACAGACTGTGAGGCTGTTTTTATGAACTTCCAGGATCAGCTGTGACCACTGATGGAGGGAAGGACAGTCCCAGTAGGTAAACCACAGACACATGACAAACTAGTCAACGTATTATAGTATGGCAACATCATTGGAGTGTTGGGTCCTCTGGATTGTACCTGTGGTAGGGCAGTAGTGCTAACAGCTAGCAGATAACTACTGCACAGAAATGAGGGGTCAATTGGAAATGCCATGACTTTTAATTTTATTATCATTGTAGCAATTTATCCCTATTACAAGTAAATTTACACCCTGTGTGCCAAAAATCCGGTAGGCCAACATTGCCTGATTGTGCACTGTAATTTTCAGATGGTCCCTTGGAACTAACCATTTTGGGACCTGACTTTGTGACTGTGGGCGTGCCATGCAGTTTTGACTGTGCCGCCCAGTGCTCTCCTTCCTGTAGCTACAGAATGAGTATCGACGGGCAGATTGGGCAGGGGAACGAAGTGTTCTTCACAGCTCGCCAATGGGAGGAGTCCCTAAACCTCACATGCACTGCAAGGAATGATGACTCTGGGAGGTCCTCTACAGTAACAAAGATACTACAGGTTTTAGGTGCGTGGGTGGTTTGTTGTTTTTATGACATTTCACATGAAATTAGAGGTGATGGTCTTTATGATATTAGGAATGGAGGGATAATTCAATGTGTTTTAATTTACTGACAAGATGTCTGGATTACTGGATTAGTGTTATTTTGCTCATGTTTTTCACATTGGTCATAGGATCTAGACTATTATCTAAATGTGTGTGTTCCTCCTTGTAGCTGGACCAAGCAATGTATTGATCACAAGCCCTGACTTGATGACCCCAGGGGCCCCACAAAACTTCAAGTGTAACGCCGACTGTCGTCCCTCCTGCAACTACACTTGGGGGATAAAGGGCCGATGGCTCGGGGGGCAAGGGAACGAGATTACCGTAACTCCCGAAGAGTTGGCCACCTCTGTTACTCTGAACTGCAAGGCCATCAACAGTGTGTCTGGGCTCTATGCCATGGCCACCAGGACAATACCTGTGACATGTAGGTTATTGGGAGATGTAGAGCTTCCTCTAACAATTGTGGATTATTTATTGTCATTAGTGTAATGCAATTGTTCATATCCATATCCAGGGCCGGATTAAGAAATCATAGGCCCCGGGGCTTTGTTTTGTTATAGGCCCCCTGGTTGGATATTTTTTGGGGCCTCTCAGACCCCATTCAGGCTTGGGCCCAGGGCCTTTTCAATAGCTTGATCTATCAATTAACACACTTCCCTTATCCAGTATACATTCTACATTTGATGATTAAAGAGTGATTTTGGGGTTTTGGTTGAAGTGATACTTGAACCAGCTTCTTCCTTTACTTTTTGTCTCCTATCAGCTGGTCCATCAGAGGTCCACGTCATTGGTCAAGACTCTGTTGCAGTTGGCTTCAAGTCCAAGTTTCGGTGCACTGCCAAATGCATTCCTGCTTGTGACTACTGGTGGATCGTTGATGGTCACACTGTTTATGGCAGTGAGATGGAGATGACGGTCGAGCGACATGTAAAATCAGAGAAGATTAAGTGCTACGCTCAGAATACGGTCTCAATGAATTTTGACTTGGCAACCAAGACCGTACGGGTGGGAGGTACAGCAGAAATCTCATGATTATACATTTGAGTAACTACAGTCATAAAAAATATGTCAGACACATCAAATCCAAATCAAATGTATTTATAAAACATTTTTTACATCAAGCAGATGCCACAAAGTGCTTATACAGAAACCCAGACTAAAACTCTAAACAGCAAGCAATGCAGATGTAGAAGCATGGTGGCTAGGAAAAACTCCCTAGAAAGGCAGGAACCCTACTGTAGGAAGAAGCCTAGGGAGGAACCAGGCTCTGAGGGGTGGCCAGTCCTCTTCTAGCTGTGCCAGGTGGATATTATAAGAGTACATGGCCATTAAGGCCAGATTGTTCTTCAAGATGTTCCAACATTCATAGATGACCAGCAGGTTCAAATAATAATCCCAGTGGTCGTAGAGGGTGTAGCAGGTCAGCACCTCAGGAGTAAATGTCAGTTGGCTTTTTGGTGTTCCTTTTGTAATGTTTTTGTTGTTGTTGTGTGTTACAGATGATGGAAAATCCATGGCCACACAGGCTAAACAGACTATAGACCTGCTTCTGTTTGCCTTTACACTCTCACTCTACACTGTAATATCACCATAATCCAGGAGAGGGCCGTTTTGTACAAGGAAGTAAACTGTTCTCCACACGCACATCTGGATAATTTGAAAACATGTCAGCATTATTACAAACAGTGCCTTCCATATCAGGATGTTAGGCATATTTGCTGATGATAAGTGGAGTGGAAAGGCTTGGCTGAATCTTTCAATATTAAAGCACTACGTGTGTGCAAGCATCGTAAAGTGTATACCCTATTTGGAATAAATATTTAATAAAGACAAATTTACATTAATTTAGTAGCATGTCTTTTTTGCAATGTGTAACTTTTTTCCAGACTTGAGATGGAGTTGAAACCTGCAAGCATGCCATCTTCATGGAAGGCACAGACTTTGAAGTGATGTATTTTAAATGGCGTGCTGATGTTGGACAGGCTCAAGACAAGTCAGGTCCAGCTTTAACACGCCAATTAAAATACATTACTTCAAAGTCTGTGCCTTTGGGGGGAAAAAATCTGTAATATAGATTTTGTTTGCTCAAATAATTTACACTCCCAATATTTGTCTAGAAACTGCATAACTGCAATAAAATACATGACAAACTGTTTTTGAAATGTTTTGTGTTTTCTCAAATAAGTTCTGAAACAATTATCTCAATCAATTGCCATCATACTGAATTAAATATTTGAAATGTGAAATAGTTTGATATTGTTAGTTGAAGTGCTATTTTCACATATCGTCTGACTGATGATTAGCATTAACTTCACAACAGATGAGGGGCCCACCCTGCATCTACATGTACATTTTGATCTGGAATGTAATCAACATGCATAAATATTAAAACACACTTGATCACGGAGTGCGATTAGTCCGCTTTGGATTATCACTGATTATATATCAGGAGTTTATTTTATGGTACATAAGAACAATCAATGTTCCAGAGAGGCAATGGTATCACCTACACACACACCCTCTCTATCTTTTCAAGCTTTTCCATGCATAACCCTTTTGTCATCTTGAATTATAGTTCAATTGGTTAAGTTAATTAATGCATTTTAAATGGAAAAATAATAAGTGTCCTTTACTAATATAAATATTATACCAACAACCACTGTATCTACATAAGAGCTATTCGACATAATAGGATAAACAGATTAAAACATGTTTGCACACTTTCTTTTGTCTGTAACCTTCACCTGTCTGAATGGAGGAGAAGCAAACAAAGTGAATGCTCTCTCGCTCAGAGACATGTCACTTATCAAAAGGCTCCGTCTCAGTAGATCAACGCCTACGAACACAAGGAACTAGCGCGCACGCCCTAACCAGAACACAATGCCGTGGAGCTGATTACTCACATACAGGTCCAAACACTAGCGGCGCTTTGCCGGCACTGTTGGATAATGTCTTGTTTTTGAATTGGTTCCTGATAAGATTGTCAGACAGTTTTTTTCCGGAGGTATAAGGGGAGAACAGCTCTTGAGTGGACATTTCAGCCACTTTGTCGCCCGGATCTCGGCAGCAGAACCATGGTTCTCCTCTGCACATTTCGTCTGCCTCTGCTGCTCACCTGCCTGGCAGGTAAGATACCACATTCAACTGGCTCTGTTAGTGTTGAGGTCAAATCTACTTCAAGTCAGGAATGACATTTTCTCATGCAAATTTGTAATGGGAAAAAAAAATCTGAATTTTTCTGAATTGTCAAAGTAGCGAATAAGAAATAGTTTTGTAATGAAAATCCAAATGTTTTAAACAGAGAAGTGCCTGCATGTAATGTGTATCTAGGGCCCAGGCCATATACATGTGTTATTAATGCTTTATAAGATAGTTCATGTATACTGAACCATTGAGATGGCATGGGATTCTTTATCTTTCCGTGTTTCTGTAGGAACACTTGCCAGTGAGAGAGAGCAGGGCAGGACATCGGAGGAAACCACACCATGTAAGATACATTAGGTTTCTGGCATCATTTCTAAGTATACAAAATAAATGTATGCCAAAAGGTTATATGCATTAATCATCCATTGTTTATCCTTACACTAACATTATAACATTATGGTGAACAATAAAAAATGTAAATCCACTTCGTCCTAATTTTTTACCATTATGTTTATGACTCAGGGGCTTTTTTTCCGTTCTGTCAGATGGGCCGTCCTTTGTGGAGATCAGTGGGGTGAACACAGTGACGGTGGAGGTTCCCTATGGCTTCCAGTGTTCAGCCAATTGCTTCCCAACTTGCACCTTCACCTGGACCAGAGGAGAGCTCACCACCCAGGGCCCACAGCTCAACCTCCAGCTGAAGGAGCAGGTTCCACCACAGGTCCTGATCTGTATGGCTACAAACCCCACCACTGGGAAGTCAGTGACAGTCAGCAAAACAGTCAACGTGACGTGTAGGCTACTTATAATCCGTTTTTATCAATCTAAACAAATATTTAGAAATCATACAATGCCAACAGATGTTATGCTTTTGTGTCTCTGTACTGCATATCCAAAGGTTGTGGAGCTCTGTTCTACACTCTCCAACCTAATTCAACCGACAATTATTATACGACAATTATTTATTTTCTAGCTGGACCGTCCAATATAAAGATCACAGGTCCTGATACACTGTCCAGTGGAGTGACGTCCAACTTTTCCTGCTCTGCTGATTGCTACCCGTCCTGCTCCTACACCTGGACAATTAGTTCTGAAGCACAAAGCACAGTGACCACCAAATATGGTCAAACCATCTCTGTCACACCTGACTCCTGGGAGATTGCAGAGGAATTGATCTGTGATGCTCAGGACACTGTCTCACTCCTCTACATCTCAACCTATGTCACACCTTACGTGGCCCGTGAGTGGAATTTTTGTCCTTTTTTTCAACTTTGGAGTGGTCCATTGAAGTCGCATTGGATAATTATTACTATATTATGTTAGTCAGATATTCTGTGTAAACTGCATTTTTAGAAACTTCTAAGAGTTTATAATTAAACACATAATCAAGTGTTTACTTCCACCTCTTCCCAGGCGGACCGGGGGCCATTTTGATCACGGGTGCCAGCTCAGTGACAGTAGGAGACACTTACAACTTTGTGTGCTTTGTTGACTGCACCCCCTCCTGTAACTTTACCTGGACATTCAATGGAAAGATCTTCAATGGTGACGAGATCCAGTTGCCAATCTTCCATAAGGGCGATAAGCCCATGGTTGGCAGTAAACTGGTGGTTACTGTTGATGATTACAGGCACAATGAGGCACTGACGTGTGAGGCCAAGAATGTTGCCTCAGGGGTCACTGCTGTTAGCACCAAGATCCTGAGCGTCACTGGTAAGTCAGAGTTTTTATGACAAAAGATTTGTCACAAGTCAATATTTAGAATCGGATGTTTGGAGGTGGCAGTCCACCATTTTGTAAAAGCCAACTCAAAGTATTTATCTTGGTATCTCTCTGAAAATAAAATGTTCCTCGTTCTTTCTGTCCTCTTCACCTCTTTTCCACTCCCGTCTTCCAGATCCTATCTCTGTACAGCCGGTGTCCCAGGACAAGCCCTTGGCACACCAGCCCTTCTCACTGCAGTGTGTGGGCTCTCAGAATCCAGCCTCCATTTTGTGGTTAAAAAATGGCCTCCCTATAGCTGTGTCCGGCAGGGTCAGTCTCTCCCCCAACAATATCACTATGTCTTTTAGTCCTCTGCTCCAGTCAGATGGTGGGCTGTACCAATGCATTGTTTCTCAGGGGGGAGCACCCATCAAAGGGGTTGGGTACCAACTGAATGTAAATTGTGAGTATGCAGAGATAAATTCTATTTATACAGCCATTTTTGCTCACCATACACCAGTATTTCAAGAAAGATCATAAAAGAGATGCAGTTATTTACAGGAGCAATTAGGGGTTAAGTGCCTTGCTCAAAGGCACATCAACAGAACCCTTAGGCTACTTGCCACCATATATATATATATATATATATGTTTACAAGCTAATCATAAAGACATTTCATGACATTTTCCAGATGGACCACTTCAAGCTGTTATCATCCAATCTGGCAAAGGCCCAGTAGGTAAAGTCCTGTATCTCCTGCCTGGATCAAAGACAGCCCTTCAGTGTTCGGCCCTGTGCTACCCCACCTGTACCTATACCTGGATATACAAGGGGAGGCTGGCAGAGATGAACGCCTCCTTCTCCCTCACACCTGAGACAACCATGGACGGAGGACCCCTCAGCTGTGTGGCTTACAACTCAGTGACCAATGACAACAGCACTGCCAATACCTCAGTTGTGTTACTTGGTGAGCAGCAGTTAGATTGTATTTGTCAAAACATATTTCTATGCAGACCTTGAAACTGAGTGGTCTTGTCACTGTCATATGAAGCATAAAAAGAGGTAGTTCAGAACGAACAAGCCATTCTAGGTCTAATGTTGACCTTTCTTTCAGATGGACCATCTAATGTGACCATCTCAGGACCAGGTGCCCTAGAGGTAGGGGTCAAGGCCAGTTTCAAGTGTATTGCCCAGTGCTCTCCCTCTTGCAGCTATACCTGGAGTGTGTATGGTCGGACCATGCACGGCAGCGTGGTTGATATAACCGTCAACCGTTACGTGGCCACTGAGTCTTTCAGCTGCGAGGCACACAACACGATCACCAGGAAGACAGCAACAGCCAATGAGACACTCAGTGTCACAGGTATGGTCAAACTACTATGATCCATCAATTTAATTGTTGGTCTTATAACACTTCCTACTACTCCATTCAACTGGGGACGGCATCTTCGGTAATAATTGTCATGCAACCGGCCAGTTATTGCCATAATTTTAATTTTAGTATGAGCTTGAAATGTATCATTATGCACATTTGAAAATTAGCTACACCAAACCTAGTGAATACAACACATCTTGGGTGAAACACACATCTCAATAAAGTTGACCGCTTGGAACTTTTGAAAATGAAGCTTCTCTCCACCGTGCCGTCATGCTCGTAAAATGATCACCAACTTCACCGAGTTCATGAAAAACTGCTATTGGGTAAACTGTTAACTGAGTAAAAAGTTGAATCCCCTGTGCTAAAATATAGGTATTAAGACAACTGACACTTTGCTTATAGTTCAGTTATTCTCCATAATTGTCAGTTACACACTAATACAATTATTGTGCCAGCCCTACATGTGTAGTAGACATGCCACAAAGTTCAGTCAGCTATTAACATTTCTCCCCTTATTCCCAAAGATTCTCACTGGTGTGGATGTTGAGAACAGTCAAGACAAGAATTCCATTCAATGGCGGTGGGGCAACAATGCAATCCAACAGTGTCTTTATTATCTTGTACTGTTGTCTGGAAAATGTGTGCTTTGTTAATGCAGTTTGACAGACTTCCTGTAATTTGTTTATTTTCCACATATTATGTATACTTTGACAACTTCTTAGTCCATGTGTAGATGACACCAAAAAAAACTATATTTTACATTTAACATGTGAAAACTTTATTTGCTGAAAAGTATCTTCTCCATATCTGCACTTTCAGTGAACATCAATAAAGGTTGTCAATGTATTAGGTATTCACTCATTCACTGCAATTAATGTCTTGGAGATGTACGGTCCTGGACAGAAGAATTGAAAATAACACAAATGTTTTGCCTTTATTCATATTTCAGTTCTCATGGCTTTCTAAGAGTAGCAGATGCATATTTGAACTATTCCCCATATGGTTCTGTTGGGCCACAGTCAGATAGAACATACTTGTTTTGGCCATGCAGAGTAACTACTGTTCTCATAAGGATGAAACTTATATATGTTGAGCCATAGGGAAAAAAATAAATAAATAAAACAGTATAACATCAAATGTTACAGACCTTCCAACATGGCAGTTGAAATTAAGTGATGCATTGTTGCGTACATACAGCAATGTTTGGATTAGTAACATGGACTAGAGCATTGAAAAACTCCTTCAAGCGATTGCTTGCTGAAGTAAAAAAAACAATTTTGCTCTCCGTGGCGATGTCTATTTTTAGGGTTCTGCACTCACGTCACACTCCATACTTCTTTTGCAGGGCTCCTACTGAAGCGTCCTCAAGTCCAGCTTGACGAAGAAAGTCAAACAATTCTTGTAGAACTAGAAAAAAAAAAAGAAAAAAAATTGCCGTTATCAATGTCATAATAATTTTGCATTGGGGTTAAATAATGTATCACAAAGTGGGCCAGGTCAACAACCAAATCGGTACCTTTCTTCTCAGGGTTGGACATGAACATTACAGCCATATCGAACCGCCTCACACCGGCCAGATTCCTGAGGATCTCCAGTATGACAGGTGGCTCTTCCTTCCTTCATTTGATAAGGAAAATGTGACAGTCACATTTCTTGTAAGAGCCATAACATTCGTAATGGCATGGTATTTGTACAGTACTTACTTGATGTAAAAGCTTTGTAACGTCCTTAGAATCTGATTGAGCATGTCTGGTTCAAGAGAGCTCTGGAAGATCTTTGCATAAGCCTGAGGCTGGATTTGCTAAAACAACACAAACATCAGTCCTTGGTGGCATCTACATGCTTTTCTCAGCAGAAAAGACAAATCTCATTGTATGGTGATTTGTTAGTGTACAAATAGAACCCCAAACAAGAGATGAGGTCTCTGCTGAAGAATAGATGATCACAACAAGACAGGCATCCAAGATAAGATATAGCCTATTAGTAGGTCACATCATTAGCATCCATTTTGTATAGGCTATACCTAAAATATTAAATAAAAAAGGACATTAATAACACATATTGTTTATTTATTTTCCCCTTTGAACTATTTGCACATATGACATTTGAAAAGTCTATTCTTTTGGATGTGTAATATTGTGTTTTTCATCATATTTTAATTCCACACCCACCTTCAAATACTTGTAGATGACTTCAGGGCCATTTCCAATCTTCCTTAGGTCTGCCTCTAGCTGGAAGCTGTTGGTGGGGGCAGGAGGTACGACCTCAGTTGATGGTGTAGCAGGTGGTTCTGTTGGTTCACTGACAGTTGCCTCCCTGTGCTGCTGTGTCTGTGCTCTCACAGCATACCCTACAGGCCCTCTGAAATAAGAAAACAGCCTCATCAGTGGTGTTATTGTCAAAAGTCTAACTATTGACAAATGTTCTATTCAAAACGAACTAAAAACATGCATTAACAAAATCCTCAAGCCGTTCGGCAATTAAACAATATCTCTTACTGGACAGGGGAATGTGAGGGGAGGTTTGATGTTTCTTCAATCTTCGGGATCTTAGCACTGGGGGAGGTAGAGGGGGGTGAGGCCTGACCCTCTCTCACGGTGTCTGTAATGGAGGTGGTCTTCTGGTGCCTAACACAGGGGGCTGTGGCTGAAGTCAACACAGCCGAGGACTCCTCCTGGACCAGGATCTTTCCACAAACCTCTTCAATGTCCACTCTACTCAATGGCTTCTGGGATAAGGAAATCCAATAGGAACATTGTCGTGTGTCAATCTTTCAAGCCAAGTTTAGAAACAGCATACCGAAAATATTTTCCTGTTTTATCTGAGTGACTCACGGTTGACTGCAGGTCAGGTGGTTTGTTAATTGGCTGTACTGTTCTCCGCTGTGCATGCTCTTCTGTTGCCAGCAGACCACTGGTGTCCATGTCCTAAGAACAGAGAGAGGCTATGTCAATGATTTGTCAACAAAGACAACAGGTCTAAGAACATTAACACAAAAACCACATACGTACAATTGCAATCTTCTTCATCTCATAAAATGCCTGCTTGTTTCCTGGTTCTAGCTTCAGGACCTCCTCAAAATCTATAATAAAAATAATAAAACATGACATAATAAACAGTTCCATGACTACTGCTACCATTCACACAAAGACTTCAACCTGCTCAAGGTAGTTACATAGAAACATGCCTAGCCTATACAAAATGGTTGCCTACTAATAAGATAAGGCTGTGTCTACTGTACCTTCTTTAGCTTGTTTGAGCAGTCCCAGAGCAGCCCTGGCTGTTCCTCTGCGGGCAAAGGCCTTTGAATAGGTGCCATCCAGGGCTATTGCTTTACTACAGTCCTCCTCAGCCTCTTTATATCTAAGGAGAGAATTAAGCTTAATCAATGCACAGCTTTGACAGAATTTACACTTTTCCAATACTCTCTTATCCTGCCTTCCCTGCTGCTTACCTCTGCAGCTTTAAGTAAGCCATGGCCCGGTTGGCAGGCAGGAGGACGTTGGTGCTGTCCGCTTCCATGCCCTTGGTGTAGTCCACTACTGCAGCCTCATACTTCCCCTCTTTGAAGTATGCATTCCCCTGAAAGAGTCAAGGTTTAGTGTCGTGGTAACGATTTAGAAAGCAATGCACACACCTGTGGTATGTCTTCAGCACTGCAGTGTCTCAGAGTCACTGGGTAACTGGTACCCAATATGTAGCGGGCCTACTCTAACAGCAAAAGATAAGTGTAGCTGGTGGCTCTACCCTGTCTTTCTGCACCACCGCCTCCTGTCTCCTCTGCTGTTCCTCCATGAGCTGCTGTTGCTTGACGTCCACCACAGGTGGCGTCACCACTGCAGCCTCTGGGCTTTCTGCCTTTCCACCCAGTTTAGCAATGACCTACCGATAGAGGAGAGGTTAGAGTGGATCAGGGAGCGGGATACAGAGGTACAGTAATAGATCCAACACCAGATAATGTCTCGCCTCTTTGCATTTCATCACTTCCTTCTGTGCCTCCAGGTTTCCAGGATCCAGCTTGAGAACCATTACATAATCTAGTTATGTAGAGGAAGGAAGCAGAAATAGTTTTTAAGTGACCTATTCTAAGATAATACAGCATATAAAAACTAACTCTGCTGGCATTCTACCCATTTGAAAACATGTTTTGTTGTGTTACTATTACTCCTCACCTTCTAGGGCAGATTCATAATGTTGCAGGGCGAATCGAGACGCTCCTCTTCGTGCAAATGCTTTGAAGTAGTTACTGTCCAGAGCGATGGACAAGTTGCAGTCAGACTCGGCAACAGCAAACCTGACAGACAGAGAAATATGAATTCTCACATTAATGTTGTCATTTAAAATGTTATATATAGCTTATTTCCTTACATGTTGCTTACTTTTTGAGTCTGAAGAAGCAGGCAGCTCGGTTTGTAGGCAGAACGGGGTTATAAGGGTCTGCGCCCATGTCTCTGGTGTAACACTCAATGGCATCCTCATACTTCCCTTCTTTGAACAGCTGATTGCCCTGAAAAACAATTGTCAAACTCAGTACAGCAAATATAAGATTTTGCAATCTATACATACAATAAAGTAGTAACATTTACTGACTACCGACTGAGTATTATTGACTACTACCATCAATGATTGGTGATAGCTGCTAGAGGCCCCGATGGTGGTATACTGTATGGGTAATTGTCTAGGATTTCAGAGGCAACTTTCTAGTCCTACAGACATCTAAATCACAGCATACTGCAAACAAATGCCCAGTTTGCAAGTCTGTTCTTTGAATTGACCTTCAATGGTGGTCATTGTGTCATCATAAAAATAATAAGTCAGATTTTAAAATGACAACATTTACATGAGAAATCATATATCTGTATGTGTCAGGTTTGCTGTGGCTGAGTCTGACTACAATACTATGAGTGTGGAGTCGTACTTTCTCCTTCTCAGCAAGCACCTTGTCTTGGTCAGTAGCAGGAACCCCAGAATCCTCAGACTCAGAGTCATTGGACTCAGCAGCGCTGTCCTCTTTATCCATGGACTCCAATACCTTGTCCTACCAGAAGACAAAAAAAAAACACCCCAAGAAATGGTTAGTGTAACAGCAAGCAGTACATTCTGTTTAGCATGGTGCACTGCTGCCATTCAGTTTAAAACCATATACTTAGTTTAAACTCACTATTGAAATCAAAGGAGAAACAGGCAAGATCCACCTAATCCATTACCACATCAAATTTGTCCCATGACTGATAGTCATGAGACTTTATCCTGCGTGCTTGTTTTGGTTCAGTCTTTGCATTGTTGTCTGATGCCTTCTTTTTCTCTCTCTTCTTTTTGTAGTCCTTGTTTCGCACTGGTGGGAGGCTTTTCTAAGGCAGGAATACATAGGTCAGGATCTTTCTAACATAGCACAATCTCAATGGCAAATATAAAATATACACATTTTCAAGTGTTACATACTTGAGACTCGCTAAAGCTCCCAGTTCTTAGTTGCTCATCCTTCCTCTTTATGTCAGTTTCCCAGCTGTCAAGATCTTTCATGAAGTTATGCAGGTCCTCTGCATTTTGTCGCATTTGCAGTTGGAGTTCAATGGCTTTGTTTTCAGACATGCCTACCTGTCAAATACATTGAATATACTAGGTTGACAAAATAGTAGATAGGATCACTTTCATTTAATATGTTAGTAAGCTAGCTACATCAAGTCAACGGGGACATAAACAATAAAACACTATCTTTATTGACGTTACTCAAACTGTGGAGCTAGTAACATCACGCTACTGTTGACTAACTACTATAACACCAAGGAGCTAGCTACAGTTGAGACATTAGATAGTCACGGCTGTCTCGCAAAAGCAGCCATTTATAGCTGGTAGCTAGCTAGTTGCCTAAGCGAACGCAACGCTTTTAACGAGTTTCGACCTGGATATAAGACCTGATTACATTATAATATTTGAGTACCTGTTCCTTGCGTCCCAAATTGATTGTAATTTATCAGTTTAAGTTTAAACGAGGCTTACTAGCATTTAACGTTCGCTACAAACTATCACCATACTGTCGTTTTCTGTTTGTGTTCGGCGCCATGACAGCATGTCCTCTTCTTCGATGGGGTTTAACTGCGGTTGGCAACCAATACATTTTGCATTACTGCCACCTACTAGACTGGAATACTCCCCTATACTTTGCTTATTAAAAAATTAACAAGCACAACACTCACAAAAAAGTAAAACCACGCTACTCCAGTATTTAAATCTATTTAGTTCTTCCTCAGGCCAACAACCTGAAAGGATTGGACACCACCACTTAACACACCCCGTAACTCGCCTGATGTCAAGTCTCGCACACCCAAATACCTCTCAGCAGCTGCCACCACAACCTACATCTTCTGCGACGTACGTTCCATCTCTGCAGTACAATTGATAACCATTGCTATAAATGCTAAACATCTAAATCTTACTTATAAATGTGTAACTTGTTAGTCTATCCTTCTGTACTGGTACAGATCTACTACTCACACCACTTCTCTCAGGATCTGTCCCCCTTGACCCATCTTCCTCTACTTTCTTTACTGCCTCAGCATATGACAACTTTTCCACAGGACACTTCTGATCCACAGCCCCATGGGCACCCCTACAATTAACACATACCACTACTTTCCCCAATGCTACACATTCCTTTGACTCATCTGTAACATAATGCATTTGGCACAAAAGCCAGTACAGGATAACGTATATACCCTAACATCACTGTCGGGCAGACTCAAAATCAGAACTCAAAAGAACCGACAATGACGCTTCTATTTAAACCACTCGACACCCTGTCTGTCGCACCAAACGACGAGCATCACAAACATTGGGAATCTTCCCCTTCAGCTGGTCAACCTTTTACTGCTACTCCAGTAATCACTTCTTTCAATGGCACCCATTTATTGAGAGCAAAACAACTTACATTTCTTGGCCCCATTCTTTTTAACGCGGAGCGCCTTCTCCCTCTGACCAGCAGAAACAAACAAAGACCACGTCTGGTTACCTTCAAAGATTCCACAGCACCCAGCTCTGTTTTCACCCACCCTGAAACCACAAATGGATCAGCGAAAAGGCACGGGTCCCCTTTTTCCAAAAACTCCACTCCTACTGTAAGACATCTTTATCCCGGTGTCCACATTTCTCGGGCTGGTTGAATTGGAGGGGGGCGATGCCAGATCAATAGCAAAGGCGGTAGTTGAGTTTCTTGAAGTGTAACCTTAAAAAAGAGAATCTTCAGGGTATTGACACTGATAATGCGTCCGTGATGACTGGGGTGCACAAGATTTTAAAGGAAAAATGTGCATTGCCCAATTTGGTACTCATCTGCTGTGTGTGCCAGTCTTCACAATTGGCTGTCTGTGCAGCATCCAAAGAAACCATCCCTAGGAGTGTTGAGTACTTAATCAGGGAAACCTACAACTGGTTTTCGATTTCCACAAAACGGCGTGAGGCGTTAATTGTGGCCAGAAACCCCTGCAGATCACCAAAGTGTGTGCCACACGTTGGCTATCGATTGAGCCTGCGGTAACTCATATATTGAGCCAGTGGGAAGAACTGAAACTCCACTTTGAATTGACCAATGCCAGTGAGCGTTGCTACATGGCTGATGTGCTCCACGCCATGTACAATGGACAAGACCAACTATGTCTACCTGATATTCTTGAAACAAGTTGCAGTGATGTCATTTGAGGGTGAGCAAACAGATCCTGTCAAGCTTTTGGACAATCTGGTACACCTTTTAACATCAATTTGCAACAAAGTAGTCAACCCTATGGCAAAAATGGATGTCCTGAAGGATGCCATTGATGGACATCTCAGTCCATCACCATACCTTCAGTACCTTTTCAAGAGCATGGTGTAACAACTCAGTCTTGCGCCAGAGAACAAAAAGGTCATTCGGAGACAGTGCATCAACTACATTGTTGCTTTAAGCAAGGAGCTGCAAGCAAGGCTCCCAGACAACCTAGAAGTCTTGCGAAACATGGCCTTGTTCAGTGTTAAGGAAACGCTAAAGCACAATAAAGGCACCACTGAAATTATTAAAGTAGCTGAGCTACTGGGATACCAGCCCCAAACAATTGATCAAATTGTTTCCAATGGAGAAACATCCATCTGTTTCGGTGGGACTCAACTGAAAATACAGTCGAGTTTTGGAGTGAAGTCAATAACTACACGGACTCTTCCGGGTCAAATCCATTTGAAGAACAGTGCAAAGCTGCACTCACTGTCCTTTCCTTACCACACTCAAATGCGGAGGTTGAACGGTTGTTCAACCAAACGAGTGTGGTCAAGTCAAAGTTAAGAAATAGAATGTCACTTCACACTCTCAACTCCATACTCCTGGTGCGGTATGGACTGAAGCTGGCTGGTGATACCTGTTACCAGCATAAACTACCAAGTGAAGTTCTGCAGCAGTTTGGCACCACAGCAGCATACAGATTTAAGGCCACTCCATCCTCTACTGCTGGTTCCAGCTCCATGACAATGCAGGTGGACAGTGAAGATGAAGAGGATTGCCAATCTATGATTCATCATATTTACAGTATGTACGCAAGGAGTGGACTTTCTGGAACTGGCGGAGACACACAACTGATGGTGGTAGTGTGTACTGCAGTGTGTGTGAGAACAGTGGCAATATCTGGAGGAGACCATTGAGCAGCTAGCCAGCTAAGCAGCACAACAACCTGGAGAGAGTTGCCTAGCACATACCTCATTATTTGAGTTAAGTTGCTTGTTCAATGAGATAGCATATATACCTTGGTATTAGCCTGTACCTATAAATGTTGATCAGTTAGGTAACATGTTAACTAACTACCAATACACTGCTTAAAACTTTAATTGTTCAGAATGTGTAGGTTTACTAGTTAAAAAGAAAATAAATAAAATGTTATTGTTCAATAATGTGCAATTGTTCAATAATTCAATGTGTTGTGTTTAAAAATAAAAATGTGATCATATAAAATGTGTTGTGTTTATATTACTTTTACAAATAAAAATATATGATAATAAATAAACAAATCTAAACTAACAAATGTCAAATCATGTTTTTCGCCGAGATGGAAAGTCAATTTGAGTAACGTTATTGTGTATTCTGTGTAATGACGCAGTTTTACGTTACTACGTCAATGCGTCATGCAATGACATCCCAACGTCATTTAGCAACTTTTAGCAACAAATCGACCTGCCTCTAGCAACTTTCTCTGATAGTTGGCAACACTGTACCGAACGTTTACGCATTTAATGTCACTTGCCAATGCATGGAGTAATGTGTTTCAATAAACCTAGTTTGTAATTATATTAGAAAAAGCAAATGCATTTTCTATAACTAGCTAGCAACAATGTTGTCGCAGACATTAATTTAATATTTCACCTCTGGTTTTCAAGGTAAAATTAGTTTTATACCGGATATTCTGTTTTCTCTTGTCAATAGTTATTGATCCAAGCATGCCTTGACTATGAAAATGGTATATTCTGAATCAGCATGGATGGATAGAAACAAACGTGTGGATTTTTCTCCATACATCTCTTTCTCTCATATATATATATATATAATATTATTTATTTAAAAAATACAGTATATCATTATCACAGTCATGGCACACCGTGTAAGAGCTATTGATGATTGAAAAACGAATATCTAATATCAAACTACTTTTACCTCGGTCTGGTTTACCACGTGATTTGAAAAACAGAACGACCTCTCGTTGCTAGGCTGTAAGTAGCTATTTTAGGAACTATTTTCATGCAATGGATCAAACTGAACAGCAAGAAGAGGACTATGGATATAACCTATTCCCGGAGAGGAATTCAGGAAAGTTCCAAAAGGGATCGATAGCAGAAAGCTTGTTCACTTTCAATCACAAATGTCAGGTCATGCTACAATTCGCAATGGAAACAAGTAAGCTAACAGGCTAGCAAGCTGATATGTCTGTCATCCTCAAATATATCGCATGGCAATAGTTAGCTAGATGACCGTGTAACCATTGATGCCATGTTTACATTTGTCATATACGTCATAGCCATGTTTCTAGCAAGCTTAGCTAGCCAACTAGCTAGCAATCATTGAACAGTAAAGAGACTGTCATGAGTAAGCCAGTTAGCTATAAGCTAGTTGTTGAATGACCTGATGGCTGTCATGGTGCATAACCGATTAGGCCTAATCTCATTCTATCTCCCTTTCAGGTCCATATGCAAAGCTTCTCCTTGGAGCCATGAAAAGCTCAGGATGGTAAGTGTCAGCCAGCCACTATCATCATCAATCACAACTCAACAAGGCTGTCAGCTGCATAATTCTTCTTCTTCTTCCTCCTATTAGTTACCAGCAGACTAGACACTTTAATGCGTATTGCTCCCTTTCTCAGGCTGGAGAGTGAAAAACACACTTCATTATATAAATAGCATAGGTGCAAGCAGATGGAATAAAGAAACCACAACAGCTTCCTTTCTATTTTGCTCCGCCTGTCATTTGAGCCCAAAATAGTTACAAGCGAAAATGTGGTTACACCCAATTTAGTCAGCTCACAGAAAAATATCCTCCTATCCTCAGCATACTGTCTGCTATAACAGAACATGCGTCACAGTAGTACAGTCTCTACCTCCCCACATTCCTCAGAATTGCCATCTGGGTGTTTCTCCACTAACAATAACTCACTTCCCAATCCACAATGCCCCAACCTCAGCCTCATCAACAGAACCCCATCCCTCCTTTCCCTCCCTAGATACCTACTACCCTTCCTCTTAGAATTCTGGACAGACAAAAACTTCCTACCCCGCTCCTCTCTCTCCCGCTCACATTGCCACTCCTGGTCAACACCTTCGCTATGATGCTCCTACATTCCATCCCCCCTAATGGGACCACCACATCTCCCTCCTGAAAGCGGCCTTTGCCACCATATCGGCTGCTTCGTTTCCTCCTAACCCAACATGAGTTGGGACCCACAGAAAACCTACCTTGCAGCCTTTCTGCCCCACCTTATAAAGATCCATCATCAGCTCTATTATCAGGTCTGGGTGTGCCTTTGACTTCCCTTCTCTCAGCGCAACGAGGCTGGCAGCAGAGTCTGAGCACAAAACACAGTTTTAGGGCCCACTTATTTGACCCATCCCAATGGTCACACTAGTACTAGCATTTCAGCAGAGAAGACTGAAACTCCATCAGACAGCTGAGGGGAGGCAGCTGATGTATCTGAAACTGGGAACATGTATCCCAAACTCTGCTCTCCCACTGCCTGGTTTCTTTGATCCATCTGTGAATATGTGTAAGTAGGGACCCCCAGGCTCACGGCAGATGGGCCTCAACCACCGGAGAAGGCTCTCTACAGTCCTTAGTCCTTATTACATCAAGAACGTTCATGTCAACATCAGGCTCTGGCAACAGCCTCCGAGGAACACACAGCCAGCAGACAGGGACCCCCACTTCCAGACCTACCATTCCTGACTCCACCCCCCATTAGTGCACTTGGGTCAGATAGCTTGGCCTACCTCTTCTCACTCCAGTTCCCTCTCCCCATTCCCATGCCTCTCCTAACAGACACCTTGCAGGGTGAGATGATACATGCCCCTGCACTTTCATCCCATAGCGCAATGCCAGCTTAGCTAGTTGTAGCCTCAACGGAACCTCCTCCAGTTCAGTCAACAACACAGGGATAGGGGTAGTTTGAAATGCCCCACAGCATAACCGCAGCGCAATTGCCTGTACCACATCCAACATCTGTAGAGTTGTAGCCAAACCTCCATGAATTTGAATGCCTTGACCTGGTCCAGCAGTCAACCACACATTTCAAGCCCTTGCACAACCTTCTTTCTTTTAAATCCCAAAATGACAAACTTGCTCTTTGCTGCTTAAATTCTAATTCTCCACTTATCTGCCCAATCCACCACCTTTTCCATTGCCTCTTGCACCTTCTGGACCACAAACAGCATATTCCTTCCTCTTTTCCAGAGCGCCCCATAATCGGAAAACAGGGAAAGGCCCCAACCAGGCCCAACATCCTGGAACATGGCATTCACCATTTATGTTAAAGAAAACTGGACTAATTACACTTCCCTGCGGTGTCCCATTCTCTATCCCCACTAACTCAGAATAAGCTCCACCAACTTCGACCTGTGTGGTCCGGTTCTTGAAGAAATCCTGGATCCAATTAAACGGCAACCACTCACCCCAGCAGAATATAGCTCCATTTTGAGAGAAATAAGTATCTGTGCTTATGGACAATTTCCAGGATCTTTTTTTCAGCTCATGAAACAGGGTACAAACATATTACATGTTGCGTTTTATATTTTTGTTCAGTATAATTGTAAGACAGATATTACAATTAGAAGAAGACATATTGTAAGGCTTTAGTCACATGAACAGAAGTCAAGCTCTAACCACAGGGTAGCCTAGTGGTTAGAGCGTTGGACTAGTAACCGGGAGGTTGCAAGTTCAAACCCCCGAGCTGACAAGGTATAAATTTGTTGTTTTGCCCTTGAACAGGCAGTTAACTCACTGTTCCTAGGCCGTCATTGAAAATAAGAATTTGTTCTTAACTGACTTGCCTAGTTAAAAAGGTAAAATAAATAAAATTATAATATGTCATTACAGTTTTGCTACATTATCTATTATATTATACCCGGAGTGTACAAAACATTAGGAACACCTTCCTAATATTGAGTTGCACCCCCTTTTGCCCTCAGTACAGCCTCAATTAGTTGGGGCATGGACTCTACAAGGTGTCAAGTGTTCCACAGGGATGCTTGCCCATGTTGACTTCCAATGCTTCCCAAAGTCGTCAATTTGGCTGGATGTCCTTTGGGTGGTGGACCATTGTTAATACACACGGAAACTGTTGAGCTTGAAAAACCCAGCAGCGTTGCAGTTCTTGACCCAATCAAACCGATGTGCCTGGCACTTACTATCAAAGGCACTTAATTATTTTGTTTTGCACATTCACCCTCTGAAGGGCAAACATACACAATCCATGTCTCCATGTCTCCATCCATTCATCTACACCAGTGGTATTCAAACTTTTTCAGCGGGACCCCATTTATTTTGCCTGAATTTCTGTGGACCCCATTTTCCCCCAAGAAAATTCTGATTTTTTTACATTAACAAATAACCTTAAATTCATTGCATTTTCATCTCTTATCAAAATGAAAATAAACCAATAAATATATTTACTCTGTAAAATGTTTGTGCATTGTCCCATACAATAATCTGTACTCTTAATGTATTATGTGAATTATTTATTTTTAATTGGCGACGCCAGTGCAGTTCCCTAGTGGGGTCGCGACCCCGACTTTGAATCCCACTGATCTACACTGACGTGGATTTAACAAGTGACATCAATAAGGGATCATAGCTTTCACCTGGTCAGTTTGTCATGGAAAGAGCAGGTGTCCTAATGTTTTTTTTTCTTCTATTGTGTTATTTACTGTACGCTTGTTTATTCCATGTGTAACTCTGTGTTGTTGTTTGTGTCGCACTGCTTTGCTTTATCTTGGCCAGGTCGCAGTTGTAAATGAGAACTTGTTCTCAACTAGCCTACCTGGTTAAATAAAGGTGAAAGGGGAAAAAAAAGACACTCGGTTCCCGGTACAATTAGTTTGACACCCCTGTGTTACCTACAGTAACTGTACAAAATAGTTTTTTTTTCTCCTTTCTTTTTTTCCCTATGTTTTGTACAGTTACTGTAGGTAACACAGGGGTGTCAAACTAATTGTACCGGGGACCGAGTGTCTTTTTAAAACATTTTTATTTTTTTATTAAGACCTAGACAACCAGGTGAGGAGAGTTCCTTACTAATTACTGACCTTAATTCATCAGTCATGTACAGGGGTGGAGCGAAAACCCGCAGACACTCTGCCCTCTGTGGAATGAGTTTGACACGTGATGTAATAGATATATCATGCTGTTTTTTTCCTTCTTCTTCTTCCATGCTAATGTACATTTGACATCATTATGCCACCCCTTTGTCAAGTATTATTTTGTCTCTTCAGTGCAGTGTACAAAGATAGACACTTCTCCTGTGAAGACTGTGATGGGACTGTCAGTGGCGGTTTTGATGCAACATCATCACAAGTAAGACAGCTAGAACCGTTACCTTTGTGTACAGGTTCACATGCTACATTGTGTACTTTGTATCATATCTGTAAGGTACCAATTGTTTTCCCCCTTCCCATTTCTAGATTGTTTTGTGTCAGAATAATATTCACCAGCAGTCCCACATGAACCGGGTGGTTACACATGAGCTCATCCATGCCTTTGACCACTGCCGGGCACATGTGGATTGGTTTAACAACTTCAAGCACTTGGCCTGCTCAGAGGTGAGACCAAGAGATAAACGTGCATGTTATGGGGAAATGAATTGTGTTTGTGCTCAGTTTAAAGGAAGTCATGTTAATTGTTCGGCTCTTTTTTTTCTTCTTCAGATTCGAGCAGCCAATCTCAGTGGGGATTGCTCTTTCCATAATGAAGTATCCAGGTTCAACTTTGGCCTCAAGAAGCACCATCAGGTAATATCTGGAGATCATGTGAATTCACTGCAAACAAAATGATTCTTACTTGTATGTATTTCAGTCAAAACTGCTATCCTTCATGGTATAGCATAACATGATTTTTTTCCCCAACCCGTGGAATGTTATGTTTGAATTGACAACCTGTTTAGTTGAAACTGTAGTACAATGTAATAACAAGTATAGCACTGCCTTTTTCAGTGCTTAGCGGTTAACAAGAAGTGCTAATGATGGCCAATATTCACATGAAGAACTTCCTACCTAACCCATTTACTACTACCTATCAGGAATGTGTTCGGGGACGTGCCTTGCGTTCCATCCTTGCTGTTAGGAAGGTGAGCCGAGAGGAGGCAGAGAAAGTGGTGGACGAGGTATTCGACACTTGCTTCAATGACCACGCCCCTTTCGGCCGCATCCCACATGACAAGAAGGACGCCAAGTTTGCCTACAGAGATTTTGAAAACCGAGATCGGTATTCCGCAAACCTTTAATGTGTTATTACGTGTACAAATGAATTGTAATTTAATTTCCATGGGTGCTATTGTGAGGATCCTTGCAGAAACCTGGGCAACCTACCACTGCCCTAAGCAGAATGACTGTGTCAAAAATTGTATGAAATTACCTCCTGAAGGGAAATATTCAGAGTTCTTTCTCTCTGTCATTTAAATAAATCAAAGGATATAATAAATTATATGTTTTTATGGCACACTTTTGTGGACTAATGCTAAAGCTAAAGAATGTGATGGAGTGGTTTCCTTTTGGATATTGATAAATGTGGCAAATCTTTTTTGGTCGTACTTTTACAGCTGTTCCAAAGTTGGTGTTTGTGAAGGGTATATGATGCCTGTAAAACCTATTTCAAGACTGAAAGGTGGGGACACATTTCCAAGGGGGACTGTCCACCCCTCTACTCTGCCATGTGGACATACAATAACTGAGAGCTGGGAGTTCACTGTTAATAGATTTTATTGTACTGTACTGAATAAGTCAACTTGTTGAAATAAATATTTGATTATTATGAATATGATATTGAGCCTTGATTATTATCGCATTAGCATATATGAATTGACAAAAGTGCTCAGTTAATACCCAAGTTACTTTAAACAGACACAGCATTCCCTGAAGACGGTGTGAAATCTAAATAAGCATGTTTCATGTTATCAAGAAGCATGCATTAATTCATGTCAGCATCATTCCTTTATCCATCAGATGAGCGAATCATTTATCCATCAGATGAGCAAATCATTTATCCATCAAGATGAGCGAATCATTTATCCATCAAGATGAGCAAATAATTTCTTGAACAAGTTGTACAAGTGATGTTACTTCTCAAGACCATATACAGCGCCTTCTGAAAGTATACACACCCTTTGACTTTTTCTACATTTTGTTGTGTTACAAAGTGGGATTAAAATATAAAAAATAAAGCATCTTCATTACATATGTATTTATTAAGTTACTACATGTTAGAATCACCTTTAGCAGCGATGAAAGCTGTGAGTCTTTCTGGGTGAAGACGCTGCATGTTCAATCTGACATCTGCATTGGCCGTGCAGCATTTATGGTGATATGGCTTCCGCAGAAATCATGGCATTCATACTTCTTGCGCTTCGCCGAGCAGCTCAGAGCTGTTGCAAAGGAAATTAGTTTGTGTTTATACAGGACCTCCTGCTCTCACCTACCGTCAACCGGTCATGTCTATACCGAGCCCTCCATATTGTTAAAACATTTGAGAGACGCACGCCGATGCGGTAGAGCTCAATTTTGCCTCCGCGAGGCTCCGCAATTGAGTCACACAAGCCATACTGCGCCTATGACCACATCTTTGGATCAAGTATAAATTGTCTCCAAATCTCGAATAAGAGTTTTGCATACCTGGATAACACAATGTTTGCACATCATTCTTTTAAAAATTCTTCAAGCTCTGTCAAGTTGGTTGTTCATCATTGCTACACAGCCATTTTTAAATCAAATCAAATCAAATGTTATTTGTCACATACACATGGTTAGCAGATGTTAATGCGAGTGTAGCGAAATGCTTGTGCTTCTAGTTCCGACAATGCAGTAATAACCAACAAGTAATCTAGCTAACAATTCCAAAACTACTACCTTATAGACACAAGTGTAAGGGGATAAAGAATATGTACATAAAGATATATGAGTGAGTGATGGTACAGAGTGGCATAGGCAAGATACAGTAGATGGTATTGAGTGCAGTATATACATATGAGATGAGTATGTAAACAAAGTGGCATAGTTAAAGTGGCTAGTGATACATGTATTACATAAAGATGCAGTAGATGATATAGAGTACAGTATATACATATACATAGGAGATGAATAATGTAGGGTATGTAAACATTATATTAGGTAGTATTGTTTAAAGTGGCTAGTGATATATTTTACATCATTTCCCATCAATTCCCATTATTAAAGTGGCTGGAGTTGAGTCAGTGTGTTGGCAGCAGCCACTCAATGTTAGTGTTGGCTGTTTAACAGTCTGATGGCCTTGAGATAGAAGCTGTTTTTCAGTCTCTCGGTCCCAGCTTTGATGCACCTGTACTGACCTCACCTTCTGGATGATAGCGGGGTGAACAGGCAGTGGCTCGGGTGGTTGTTGTCCTTGATGATCTTTATGGCCTTCCTGTGACATCGGGTGGTGTAGGTGTCCTGGAGGGCAGGTAGTTTGCCCCCGGTGATGCGTTGTGCAGACCTCACTACCCTCTGGAGAGCCTTACGGTTGTGGGCGGAGCAGTTGCCGTACCAGGCGGTGATACAGCCCGACAGGATGCTCTCGATTGTGCATATGTAGAAGTTTGTGAGTGCTTTTGGTGACAAGCCGAATTTCTTCAGCCTCCTGAGGTTGAAGAGGCGCTGCTGCGCCTTCTTCACGATGCTGTCTGTGTGGGTGGACCAATTCAGTTTGTCTGTGATGTGTACGCCGAGGAACTTAAAACGTACTACCCTCTCCACTACTGTTCCATCGATGTGGATAGGGGCGTGTTCCCTTTGCTGTTTCCTGAAGTCCACAATCAGTCTTTAAGTCTTGCCATAGATTTTCAAGCCAATTTATTAAGTCAACACTTTATAGTAGGCCACTTAGGAACATTCAATGTCGTCTTGGCAAGCAACTCCAGTGTCTGTTGGAAAGCTGACGGTACCAGATTATCCTCTTGCGGTTTGCCTCTTCTTAGCTTTATTCAGTTTTCTTCATTTATTTATTTTTACTCTCAAATCCTTGCAGATGACAAGTAGGCCCATAACACGATGCAGCCACCACCATGCTTGAAAATATGAAGAGTGGTACTCAGTGATGTGTTGTGTTGGATTTGCCCCAAACATAACACTTTGTATTCAGGACATACATTTTTATGAAATTCACTGCGGAGGATGATCCTCCCCTTCCTCCTCTGAGGAGCCTCCACTGATTCTCACCTATATTTTAAGGTACACTGTTGTCCTCTGAATGTCAGTGCAGCTGAGGCCTCTCTTTCTCAGTGTGTGGGGGGAAAAGTTTTAAAAAAACTTATTCTCCAGACAGATGATGGCAAACACTACCTCTACATCTTATAAACTTCCCCTGTAAAATGTAACTGGGGACATTTTTATAGGACATTAGCATTTTGAGAATCCGTTATCCTTCTTTGGATTAATGTGGAACGGGTACGTGGGAATTAGCCTCATAATCTTCCCACACCATATACTGCATATGGTGACTCTCAGGCTATCGCAAAGAGTCCAGACATCGACTACGACATTTGAATTGTAATTAGAAATAGTGTGGTGAAAGTTACACTGTACTTGTCTTTAATGTATACTCCACCAACAGGCACTACAGAGGGCATATATTTTACATGGGATCAAACAACAAGAAGAGTTGGTTGAATAAGACAAAGAAAAGAAGATTAGGTTCATTTGTGTAGTTTGCAAAAAACGACACCCTCATAGGCAAGCAGGGGATTAGTGTTAACGGCATAATAACTAGTAAACAACAGCAGTTAGAGGATATTATCCAAAGGACTATGGGAATACCACACAATAAAATATACTGCCATTCATATAAAACAATACAATTACTTGTAGAATTATTAACTTAACTATGTTAATTGCCATATTGAACAACACTGTGCTTTGTGACATGATCCTTTGTTTCCCAAACATACACCTGAGTATGTGGATTTCTGACTTATATATACTTGTTTGAATGGCTGGTGTAATTTGTAATCTAATTCAATAGGTCCTTCCTTTATGGTATTTTCCCCAAATCTGCCTCATTTAAAACAACTTTAGCAACATGATTTTGGAATTGGAACTGACTGACTTGGTTCACATAGGACCAAGCAGTTGACTCCTGTACATAATGGGTGATTTCATACATCTCAGTTGAAGTGCAGAACCAATGACGAATATATCAATGCTACGCACATCTGCATGCTCAATTTTGATCCTTGCATTCAAGACCTATGACACATCAGCAGTCATCTTATCTGTAGTACCATCATTGTCCTTAGGATGGCAGTCTTGATGTATCAAACTTCAGGCTACAGTGGTCGATTTGACTCCATAAAGAAGACAGAAGAAAGTGCAATCACAGTTTTAGTGATACAGATGATTTAATCCATTTCAATGAGCCCTGGTTCAGGTGAATGCCAGGCCTTTGTAGGGTAAAATACAGCATGGTGATTAAGTTACCACTGAGAGAATGACTCAACTCATTACTCCATCCATTTAAACAAGCAGCTCCCACTGAGTTCTAATTAGAATGTTCCAGCATCATTTAAGCCCCCTGCCAACTCGAATCTACTCTAGGACAACACATTAACCCAGACCTCACTTATGAACTAATGTTTTCAATTTTAATAATTCCAGATTTAGTTGTGAGGAGTAACACTAAAAACATGAACTTGTTTTTGGTATAATGTTTTTGGAAGTCATCTTTAAACTTGAAAAACAGAAGGAATCCGGTTTGTGCCAAATTCCACGAATAGGTTCCCAGCCTTTTGAAAGCATGGCTTGTTAGTAATGTTGCCACTGGATTGTTCTTGACATTTTTGGCAGGGACGGCCCACGGTACAGTTTTGAAGAGGCAGGTGTGAAACCAAGCTTATTACGCCAGGACTGGAGCATGTACTCATTCTATTTGGATGGCTCTTCCTGTCCAGAGACTGAGCTAAGTAGCATGCTGAAGTGTAATACACTGAAGTGTAAATATGAAACATGGGTAAAAACCAGCTGGAGAGAGACTAGTCCAGTAGAATTTACAGTGTATGGATCTTGCCAATGTTATCTGTCTTTTAAAACACCCTGGCATGTGTCCACCATTCTGTTAAAGGTGTATTTTAGCCAATTATTGCCTGTTTCTCCATATCTGTTGTGTATGATGATTACCATAACAATTAAAACGACAGTACATTGTCACACATTTTTTGGATGTTTAAATGAGGTTTCATTTAAGTCCAAATTAAGAGTTCTGAGGAGTGATATAAAAGGTTAGGTCATTTGTTTTGCTAAGATGGTCATGCACTGCCCTATCTCCCTCACTCTTTTGTAATGCCATAACAAAAGAAGAATATTGAGTCCATCAGTGCCTGTTCTTTAGCCTGAAGTGGACAATGACTTTCAGGTTATCGAGGACAAGGTTGCTTCTCTAAAGATGGATTCCTGAATCACTTAATGTCCTTGCAAACCACTCAATACATCAAAATAATAATAATCATGATGCACTAAAACTGAATAAATATCAGCTGGTTTACTACCGCCTTTAGGGATGTTAAATGATCACTTATGTTATGAATGATAAAAATGAAATATATGTGATATGTAGGCATACTGTAAATTAAGAAGTGCCCACATTGTGGCATTATGGGTATTAATATGATTAGGAAAACTGTTATCAGCTCACTCTGACGGAATTGAAACGACTAGCTATCATTATAATTCACAGCACAAAGCCACCTCAGGCTAAGCATCTAACCTGACGATTAACTTGCCCAGCAGGTAACTGCTGTAAGAGGTGCTCAGCATGGCGGTTGGAAATCAATTAATTATCTGTGTAGGGAATTTAATTAAGAAGGTGTTTATAGGTTGGCACAGACCCAATGGCCATCATCCTCTTCTTTATATATATTTTAAAATGTAATGGATTGGTACTGAGTCTCGGGCTAGTTTTAAAGGCGAACTGCACATATTAGCAAATCAATTACCTGGCCAAACAGTTCTTATGTGAACACATAGTTCACTCAAAATGCTGTGATCAATTTATAATTTAAAACACCTATATATTCAACCTCCCCGACAGAAAAATGTGTTCATTACCGACCTTCTGCAATGAATGATCCAATGAAACACTGTAGGCTTAGTATTCTTGCGAAACGATTTTAATGAGTGAAAAATATAATTAGGCTAGTCCCCTCTCAATTTAGAGTCCCTACTTTGGCTTGATCACTATGAAGTCATCACTATATCTACATCACCACAGTATAATACATGTGTAACTGTGTAACATATTCAACAACAATTGTTTAAATCTCTGCTCTCAGACATACATAGCATGTAAGGTCAGGGCAGAACAACAGGTGGTTTAGTGATACGAAGCATCTTCATTGTGTCTGCTAGATGACAGAGATGAAACGAATGTTCATAAATGACTCTTGGCAGATTGTTAGCATTCATGGCAGAAATGCTCGACAAGTTCTTCAGCGGTAATTAATGTCTGCTGGCATTTGAATCTTAATTTTCCACTAATGATATGCGTGGTATTAATTAAGTGTTTAGCATAACAACCATTGGACAATGTCTTGGGGGAAGAGCAGGGGGGCTGCTTTTACTCTCTGTGAGCCATGTGCTCATTAATTAATCCTTTCAGCTAACTCCAATAACCTTAACAAACTTTCCTCCACAAACAGTGTTTTTGTCATTAATATTGGCTAATTCATTAATATTCTCTTTCCGTGAATCAGGAGGCAGATTTGAGGCAACACTCAAACACATAATTGCAAAACAATACAGTTTGTCCTCAAATTACTGATGTTATTGATTAAAAATACATTTGAATGAAAGCAAGGTTTTTCAAGCATCAATGAAGATGTAATTTTGTTCATCATTATGTGTATGTGTGCAGTGTCAAAAGGAAGACGATGATTCAATCCACGTACGTTCAAGGCAAGGGGAAATTACTCAATGCCTTTTCATATTTAACAAATGTTCAAATATAGACATCAACAGCTGGAGCAAGAATTAGGTAGAGTTACAGTTGGGGAAGGGGAGTGTAATCCATATTTACTATGTAGACTAATATGCCACAAGGATCAACATTCTGAGAAACTGAGAAAAAGATCATCGGCGTTTGCTCCCCTCTGCTGTGCACAACATGACTGTCCCAGAGCTCCACTGAGGAGGCATTGCACCCCAGTAACCACCACAGCCCACGGCTCTGCTTTGTCTCACTGCTCTGAGAGAGAGGGAGGGAGAGATCCCCCCCTGATACTGGGAGGCAATTAGTTTGAAGTTTGTGCAGCAGAACCTTTGCATACACTTGACTCTGAAACAGTGAAGAAAACTTTCTCCCTGATCCCGCTGTGTAGTGTCTGTGAGTAAGATGCAAGACAATAAAGTCACTATGACCATGGCTTTGATAGCCTGAGGTCAGAGCTTACTCTAGTGGCTATGATGTGAAATATCTTGAAACATACTGTCAATATGAAGGCCAAACCTACCATCAAACTTGATATAAGATAACAGTATGGTGGTGTTAAACGCTCCCTGACTTTGAGCTCTTTGTCAGTCTCTGCTCCAAGGACACAGAGGAGAATCACTCCCTTCTTCTAGCTCTCGCTCCATTTGCAAGACAGCGGTCAGCCTTCTTAGTGCCACAGAGTGGCCAGGGGCGTTACACATCATTGAAGGGAGGAGCAGGACTCAGATTGCCTTGAGGTTGCGGACAGATCTCTCTCGTGAGCCAATTTAGAATGACCTTGAGTTGTCCCCTGCGTTTGGAAGTCCTGATAAGTGTCCCCTCAATCTGGGGGCTTTGTCACACCCCTGTGCGTGTGGTCCTGCAGCAATGAGAAGGAAGTGAACCCGAAAAACTATGACCAACAGGGATTTACCTTGACTTCACTGAGCCGCAGAGCTAGGGAAACAGTTAAGAACAGATTTGATGCCTTTCACTGAAAATGTTCAGCACTTTGTTGAGGGAAAATGGATTGTAAAACACATGCTGCCTAGCACACAGTTACAGTAGGAATGTGTTTTATTTTGATGAAAGGTCAAACATTTGATCAATTTAGGATCAGAAGTGTACGGTGTGTTTACATTAATTAGCTACTACTAAGGTGATTTAAGAGACTACAAGAAGTGGTGGATAAAAAACCCTCAGAATTATCTTCGAGCAATCCATAGAATGGAACTCTCCTGTCTACGTCAACATTATTGATTTTGAAAAGGTGTTTCACAGTACAGACCGAGAGATGCTGAGGAAGCGTATGGCACACTATGGATTCCCATCCAAATTCAGGATATCATTAAGCACACCTATCAAGGAACGCAGTGTCAAGTCCTTCATGAGGGAAGTCCATCAGAAAAGTTCAAAGTCCATACCGTGGATCGGCAGGGCTGCCTGCTCTGTCCCTTCCTCTTCCATCTTTGTGTCGACTGGATCTTGAAACAAACAACCAACAGTAACCGAACCCATATTCAGAGGAGCCTGACCGAGCAGCTAGAGGATCTCTGCTGATGATTTGGCACTATTAGCACACACTCACCAGCGACTCCCATACTGTAGAAACAATAGCAGCTATGCTTGGACTTAAAATCAATCCCCCGAAAATGAAAGTCATGAGGATCAACAATAAAGACAACGCACCAATATCCATGGAAACAACCACCTAGAGGAGGTAGTCAGATTAACCTACCTAGGTTGTGTGATAACTGTGGATGGAGGAAGATGTCAAATAAATAATTGGTAAAGCAAGAATAGCATTCAACACTACATTTTTTTTAAAAATTGAACCTTTATTTAACTAGGCAAGTCGGTTAAGAACAAATTATTATTTACAATGACGGCCGACCAAAAGGAAAAAGCCCTCCTGCGGGGATGGGATTAAAACATTTATTTTTTAAATGAAATATAAATATAGGACAAAACACACATCACGACAAGATAGACAACACAACACTACATAAAGAGAGACATAAGACAACAACATAGCAATGCAGAAACACATGACAACAAAGGGCAAGAAAGTAGAGACAACAATACATCACGCAAAGCAGCCACAACTGTCAGTAAGAGTGTCCATGATTGAGTCTTTGAATGAAGAGATTGAGATAAAACTGTCCCGTTTGAGTGTTTGTTGCAGCTCTTTCCAGTCGCTAGTTGCAGCGAACTGAAAAGACGAGCGACCCAGGGATGTGTGTGCTTTGGTGACCTTTAACAGAATATGACTGGCAGAACGGGTGTTATGAGGAGGATGAGGGCAGCAGTAGATATCTCAGATAGGGGGGGTAAGGCCTAAGAAGGTTTTATAAATAAGCATCAACCAGTGGGTCTTGCGACGGGTATACAGAGATGACCAATTTACAGAGGAGTATAGAGTGCAGTGTTGTGTCCTATAAGGAGCATTGGTGTCAAATCTGATGGCAGAATGGTAAAGCACATCTAGCCACTCGAGAGCACCCTTACCTGCCGATTTATAAATTTTGTCTCCGCAATCTAGGGTGGGTGGATGGTCATCTGAATCAGGGTGAGTTTGGCAGCTGGGGTGAAAGAAGAACAATTACGATAGAGGAAACCAAGTCTAGATTTAGCTTTAGCCTGCAGCTTTGATATGTGCTGAGAGAAGGACAGTCTAGCCATACTCCCAAGTACTTGTATGAGGTGACTACCTCAAGCTCTAAACCCTTAGAGGTAGTAACCACTCCTGTGGGGGAGAGGGGCATTCTACTTACCAAACCACATGACCTTTGTTTTGGAGATGTTCAGAACAAGGTTAAGGATAGAGAAAGCTTGTTGGACACTAAGAAAGCTTTGTTGTAGAGCATTTAACACAAATTGAGTGCACACCGAGCAGGAGGCCACATAAACCCTCACGTCCTTGGTTAAATGGACCACCAGTACTTCCCACTAAGACATCGCACCGTCCTACCGATCCCCGGGTGACCAGAGGAGGGGGACGTGTGAGCCCACCAAATTAGCCTGTCTCTAACCTCCAGTGGAACGTACACCCGTCCCGCTGGACACTGTGGTGGAGTAGGCTCAACACGTGACGCTCGCTCGATGTCTGCGTCCACCTCCCACCTCACAGGTGCCACTAGACAAGAAGCCGGGAGGATGGGCGCAGGATCGATGGCCCGCTCCTCCGTATCATATAGTCGGGACAGTGCATCTGCCTTAGTGTTCTGGGAGCCTGGTCTATAGGAGATGGTAAACATAAATCTGGTGAAAAACATGGCCCACCTTGCCTGACGATGGTTCAGTCTCCTCGCTGCCCGAATGTACTCTAGATTACGGTGGTCAGTCCAGATGAGAAAAGGGTGTTGAGCCTCCTCAAGCCAATGTCTCCACACCTTCAGGGCCCTGACAACAGCCAGCAGCTCCCGATCCCCCACGTCATAGTTTGCCGAGCGCTGGGAGAGCACGGCTCCAACCCCAGCCTCGGACGCGTCCACCTCCACTATGAATGCCAAAGAGGGGTTCGGATGCGCCAGCACGGGAGCCGTGGTAAAAAGAGCCTTCAGGCGACCAAAAGCCCTGTCCGCTTCAGCCGACCATCCCAGACGCACCGGCCACCCCTTCAGCAGTGATTTAATGGGAGCAGCCACCTGCCCAAAACCCTGGATAAACCTCCGGTAGTAATTGGCAAACCCTAAGAACAGCTACACCTCCTTTACCGTGGTTGGAGTCGGCCAATTACGCACGGCTGCAATGCGGTCACACTCCATCACCAACCCCGATGTGGAAATGCGATGTCCAAGGGAGGAGACAGCCTGTTGGAAGAACAAGCATTTCTCAGCCTTGACGTACAGGTCATGCTCCAACAGTTGCCCAAGTACCTTGCGCACCAGAGACACATGTGTAGCGGAATAGACCAGAATATCATCGATGTAAACCACCACACCCTGCCCGTGCAGGTCCCTGAGAATCTCATCTACAAAAGATTGGAAGACTGCTGGAGCATTCTTCAACCCGTACGGCATGACGAGGTACTCATAATGGCCGGATGTGGTACTAAACGCTGTCTTCCACTCACAATCGCCGTGGCAATGAGAGGTAGCGGGTAACTATACCCCACAGTGATGGAATTTAGACTTCTATAGTCAATGCACGGACGCAGACCTCCCTCCCTTTTCTTCACAAAAAAGAAACTCGAGGAGGCAGGTGAGATGGAGGGCCGAATGTACCCCTGCCCCAGAGATTCAGATATGTATGTCTCCATAGCCACCATCTCCTCCTGGGACAGGGGATAAACGTGACTCCTGGGAAGTGCAGCGCCTACCAGGAGATGTATCGCACAATCCCCTCGTCGATGAGGTGGTAATTGGGTCGCCCTCTTTTTACAGAAGGCGATAGCCAAATTGGCATGTTCTGAGGGAATGCGCATGGTGGAGACTTGGTCTGGACTCTCCACCGTTGTAGCACCAATGGAAACTCCTACACACCTGCCTGAGCATTCCTCCGACCACCCCTGTAGAGCCCTCTATTGCCACGAAATCCTGGGGTTGTGACGGGCCAACCAGGGGATCCCCAGCACCACCGGTAATGCAGGAGAATCAATGAGGAAGAGACTAATTCTCTCCTCATAACCCTCCTGCGTGACCATGCCCAGTGGAGCCGTGGCTTCCCTGACTAGCCCTGACCCTAATGGTCGGCTATCTAAGGCGTGCACTGGGAAGGGTTTGTCAAGCTGAACAAGGGGGATCCCTAACCTGTGCGCTAAACCGCGGTCAATAATATTCCCCGCCGCGCCTGAATCTACTAGCGCCTTATGCCGGGAAAGAGGGGAAAATTCAGGAAAAACAATCCATACATACATGTGACCAACAGGGGGCTCTGGGTGAGCCTGGTGCCGACTCACCTGAGGTGTCCGAGCAGTGCTCGGCCTGGCGAATCGACTCCCTGGAGGACCCCCCCAGCACCTGTCAGCAGTGTGCCCTCTGCAACCACAGCTGGCACAGGAAAGGCCCCCTCCTCCTGTCGCCCTTGCTGCAGCACCTCTTAGCTCCATGGGCGTTGGAGTGGAAGAATCTGGGGGATGGAACTGACAGAACCCAATCTGGATGTTCACGGGTCGCCAGCAAGTTGTCCAACCAAATGGACATGTCGATCAACTGGTCTAAGGAGAGGGTGGTGTCTCTACAGGCCAGCTCCCTACGGACGTCCTCACGCAAACTACACCTATAGTGATTGATCAAGGCCCTGTCGTTCCATCCCGCGCCAGCGGTCAAGGTCCGGAACTCTAGAGTAAAGTTCTGAGCACTCCTCTTCTCCTGCCTCAGATGGAACAGCCGTTCACCTCAGGTGGGTGATCGAACACGGCCCGAAAGCAGCGGGTGAACTCTGGGTAGTGGTCCCTCGCCGAGTCAGTATCGTTCCATACCGCGTTGGCCCACTCCAGGGCTTTACCTGAGAGGC